>NW_027193706.1:0-110349 GCF_032444005.1 Ranitomeya imitator | reverse complement strand
TGCATAAAATGCATGGAGAAGTCATTTTCGAATGACTGGTCCTCAGTGTTGTGAGAACGATGACTGGTTAAAATTTTTGGTGGTTTCTTGTTCAGTCCATAGGCCTACAGCATGTGGCAAACCGGTGAGCATGTGGCTCTATTAGTATAGGAGATACCTGAAAACATATCACACTTTTCATCATAGTGCTTTTACCAATGCATAAAATGCATGGAGAAGTCATTTCGAATGACTGGTCCTCAGTGTTGTGAGAACGATGACTGGTTAAAATTTTTGGTGGTTTCTTGTTCAGTCCATAGGCCTACATCATGTGGCAAACCGGTGAGCATGTGGCTCTATTAGTATAGGAGATACCTGAAAACATATCACACTTTTCATCATAGTGCTTTTACCAATGCATAAAATGCATGGAGAAGTCATTTCGAATGACTGGTCCTCAGTGTTGTGAGAACGATGACTGGTTAAAATTTTTGGTGGTTTCCTTGTTCAGTCCATAGGCCTACATCATGTGGCAAACCGGTGAGCATGTGGCTCTATTAGTATAGGAGATACATGAAAACATATCACACTTTTCATCATAGTGCTTTTACCAATGCATAAAATGCATGGAGAAGTCATTTCGAATGACTGGTCCTCAGTGTTGTGAGAACGATGACTGGTTAAAATTTTTGGTGGTTTCTTGTTCAGTCCATAGGCCTACATCATGTGGCAAACCGGTGAGCATGTGGCTCTATTAGTATAGGAGATACCTGAAAACATATCACACTTTTCATCATAGTGCTTTTACCAATGCATAAAAAGCCTGGAGAAGTCATTTCGAATGACTGGTCCTCAGTGTTTGTGAGAACGATGACTGGTTAATATTTTTGGTGGTTTCTTGTTCAGTCCATAGGCCTACATCATGTGGCAAACCGGTGAGCATGTGGCTCTATTAGTATAGGAGATACCTGAAAACATATCACACTTTTCATCATAGTGCTTTTACCAATGCATAAAATGCATGGAGAAGTCATTTCGAATGACTGGTCCTCAGTGTTGTGAGAACGATGACTGGTTAAAATTTTTGGTGGTTTCTTGTTCAGTCCATAGGCCTACATCATGTGGCAAACCGGTGAGCATGTGGCTCTATTAGTATAGGAGATACCTGAAAACATATCACACTTTTCATCATAGTGCTTTTACCAATGCATAAAATGCATGGAGAAGTCATTTCGAATGACTGGTCCTCAGTGTTGTGAGAACGATGACTGGTTAAAATTTTTGGTGGTTTCTTGTTCAGTCCATAGGCCTACATCATGTGGCAAACCGGTGAGCATGTGGCTCTATTAGTATAGGAGATACCTGAAAACATATCACATCATAGTGCTTTTACCAATGCATAAAATGCATGGAGAAGTCATTTCGAATGACTGGTCCTCAGTGTTGTGAGAACGATGACTGGTTAAAATTTTTGGTGGTTTCTTGTTCAGTCCATAGGCCTACATCATGTGGCAAACCCGTGAGCATGTGGCTCTATTAGTATAGGAGATACCTGAAAACATATCACACTTTTCATCATAGTGCTTTTACCAATGCATAAAATGCATGGAGAAGTCATTTCGAATGACTGGTCCTCAGTGTTGTGAGAACGATGACTGGTTAAAATTTTTGGTGGTTTCTTGTTCAGTCCATAGGCCTACATCATGTGGCAAACCGGTGAGCATGTGGCTCTATTAGTATAGGAGATACCTGAAAACATATCACACTTTTCATCATAGTGCTTTTACCAATGCATATAATGCATGGAGAAGTCATTTCGAATGACTGGTCCTCAGTGTTGTGAGAACGATGACTGGTTAAAATTTTTGGTGGTTTCTTGTTCAGTCCATAGGCCTACATCATGTGGCAAACCGGTGAGCATGTGGCTCTATTAGTATAGGAGATACCTGAAAACATCACACTTTTCATCATAGTGCTTTTACCAATGCATAAAATGCATGGAGAAGTCATTTCGAATGACTGGTCCTCAGTGTTGTGAGAACGATGACTGGTTAAAATTTTTGGTGGTTTCTTGTTCAGTCCATAGGCCTACATCATGTGGCAAACCGGTGAGCATGTGGCTCTATTAGTATAGGAGATACCTGAAAACATATCACACTTTTCATCATAGTGCTTTTACCAATGCATAAAATGCATGGAGAAGTCATTTCGAATGACTGGTCCTCAGTGTTGTGAGAACGATGACTGGTTAAAATTTTTGGTGGTTTCTTGTTCAGTCCATAGGCCTACATCATGTGGCAAACCGGTGAGCATGTGGCTCTATTAGTATAGGAGATACCTGAAAACATATCATATCATAGTGCTTTTACCAATGCATAAAATGCATGGAGAAGTCATTTCGAATGACTGGTCCTCAGTGTTGTGAGAACAATGACTGGTTAAAATTTTTGGTGGTTTCTTGTTCAGTCCATAGGCCTACATCATGTGGCAAACCGGTGAGCATGTGGCTCTATTAGTATAGGAGTTACCTGAAAACATATCACACTTTTCATCATAGTGCTTTTACCAATGCATAAAATGCATGGAGAAGTCATTTCGAATGACTGGTCCTCAGTGTTGTGAGAACGATGACTGGTTAAAATTTTTGGTGGTTTCTTGTTCAGTCCATAGGCCTACATCATGTGGCAAACCGGTGAGCATGTGGCTCTATTAGTATAGGAGATACATGAAAACATATCACACTTTTCATCATAGTGCTTTTACCAATGCATAAAATGCATGGAGAAGTCATTTCGAATGACTGGTCCTCAGTGTTGTGAGAACGATGACTGGTTAAAATTTTTGGTGGTTTCTTGTTCAGTCCATAGGCCTACATCATGTGGCAAACCGGTGAGCATGTGGCTCTATTAGTATAGGAGATACCTGAAAACATATCACACTTTTCATCATAGTGCTTTTACCAATGCATAAAAAGCATGGAGAAGTCATTTCGAATGACTGGTCCTCAGTGTTGTGAGAACGATGACTGGTTAATATTTTTGGTGGTTTCTTGTTCAGTCCATAGGCCTACATCATGTGGCAAACCGGTGAGCATGTGGCTCTATTAGTTTAGGAGATACCTGAAAAACATATCACACTTTTCATCATAGTGCTTTTACCAATGCATAAAATGCATGGAGAAGTCATTTCGAATGACTGGTCCTCAGTGTTGTGAGAACGATGACTGGTTAAAATTTTTGGTGGTTTCTTGTTCAGTCCATAGGCCTACATCATGTGGCAAACCGGTGAGCATGTGGCTCTATTAGTATAGGAGATACCTGAAAACATATCACACTTTTCATCATAGTGCTTTTACCAATGCATAAAATGCATGGAGAAGTCATTTCGAATGACTGGTCCTCAGTGTTGTGAGAACGATGACTGGTTAAAATTTTTGGTGGTTTCTTGTTCAGTCCATAGGCCTACATCATGTGGCAAACCGGTGAGCATGTGGCTCTATTAGTATAGGAGATACCTGGAAAACATATCACATCATAGTGCTTTTACCAATGCATAAAATGCATGGAGAAGTCATTTCGAATGACTGGTCCTCAGTGTTGTGAGAACAATGACTGGTTAAAATTTTTGGTGGTTTCTTGTTCAGTCCATAGGCCTACATCATGTGGCAAACCGGTGAGCATGTGGCTCTATTAGTATAGGAGATACCTGAAAACATATCACACTTTTCATCATAGTGCTTTTACCAATGCATAAAATGCATGGAGAAGTCATTTCGAATGACTGGTCCTCAGTGTTGTGAGAACGATGACTGGTTAAAATTTTTGGTGGTTTCTTGTTCAGTCCATAGGCGTACATCATGTGGCAAACCGGTGAGCATGTGGCTCTATTAGTATAGGAGATACCTGAAAACATATCACACTTTTCATCATAGTGCTTTTACCAATGCATAAAATGCATGGAAAAGTCATTTCGAATGACTGGTCCTCAGTGTTGTGAGAACGATGACTGGTTAAAATTTTTGGTGGTTTCTTGTTCAGTCCATAGGCCTACATCATGTGGCAAAACCGGTGAGCATGTGGCTCTATTAGTATAGGAGATACCTGAAAACATATCACACTTTTCATCATAGTGCTTTTACCAATGCATAAAATGCATGGAGAAGTCATTTCGAATGACTGGTCCTCAGTGTTGTGAGAACGATGACTGGTTAAAATTTTTGGTGGTTTCTTGTTCAGTCCATAGGCCTACATCATGTGGCAAACCGGTGAGCATGTGGCTCTATTAGTATAGGAGATACCTGAAAACATATCACACTTTTCATCATAGTGCTTTTACCAATGCATAAAATGCATGGAGAAGTCATTTCGAATGACTGGTCCTCAGTGTTGTGAGAACGATGACTGGTTAAAATTTTTGGTGGTTTCTTGTTCAGTCCATAGGCCTACATCATGTGGCAAACCGGTGAGCATGTGGCTCTATTAGTATAGGAGATACCTGAAAACATATCACACGTTTCATCATAGTGCTTTTACCAATGCATAAAATGCATTGGGAAGTCATTTCGAATGACTGGTCCTCAGTGTTGTGAGAACGATGACTGGTTAAAATTTTTGGTGGTTTCTTGTTCAGTCCATAGGCCTACATCATGTGGCAAACCGGTGAGCATGTGGCTCTATTAGTATAGGAAATACCTGAAAACATATCACACTTTTCATCATAGTGCTTTTACCAATGCATAAAATGCATGGAGAAGTCATTTCGAATGACTGGTCCTCAGTGTTGTGAGAACGATGACTGGTTAAAATTTTTGGTGGTTTCTTGTTCAGTCCATAGGCCTACATCATGTGGCAAACCGGTGAGCATGTGGCTCTATTAGTATAGGAGATACCTGAAAACATATCACATCATAGTGCTTTTACCAATGCATAAAATGCATGGAGAAGTCATTTCGAATGACTGGTCCTCAGTGTTGTGAGAACAATGACTGGTTAAAATTTTTGGTGGTTTCTTGTTCAGTCCATAGGCCTACATCATGTGGCAAACCGGTGAGCATGTGGCTCTATTAGTATAGGAGATACCTGAAAACATATCACACTTTTCATCATAGTGCTTTTACCAATGCATAAAATGCATGGAGAAGTCATTTCGAATGACTGGTCCTCAGTGTTGTGAGAACGATGACTGGTTAAAATTTTTGGTGGTTTCTTGTTCAGTCCATAGGCCTACATCATGTGGCAAACCGGTGAGCATGTGGCTCTATTAGTATAGGAGATACATGAAAACATATCACACTTTTCATCATAGTGCTTTTAGCAATGCATAAAATGCATGGAGAAGTCATTTCGAATGACTGGTCCTCAGTGTTGTGAGAACGATGACTGGTTAAAATTTTTGGTGGTTTCTTGTTCAGTCCATAGGCCTACATCATGTGGCAAACCGGTGAGCATGTGGCTCTATTAGTATAGGAGATACCTGAAAACATATCACACTTTTCATCATAGTGCTTTTACCAATGCATAAAAAGCATGGAGAAGTCATTTCGAATGACTGGTCCTCAGTGTTGTGAGAACGATGACTGGTTAATATTTTTGGTGGTTTCTTGTTCAGTCCATAGGGCCTACATCATGTGGCAAACCGGTGAGCATGTGGCTCTATTAGTATAGGAGATACCTGAAAACATATCACATCATAGTGCTTTTACCAATGCATAAAATGCATGGAGAAGTCATTTCGAATGACTGGTCCTCAGTGTTGTGAGAACAATGACTGGTTAAAATTTTTGGTGGTTTCTTGTTCAGTCCATAGGCCTACATCATGTGGCAAACCGGTGAGCATGTGGCTCTATTAGTATAGGAGATACCTGAAAACATATCACACTTTTCATCATAGTGCTTTTACCAATGCATAAAATGCATGGAGAAGTCATTTCGAATGACTGGTCCTCAGTGTTGTGAGAACGATGACTGGTTAAAATTTTTGGTGGTTTCTTGTTCAGTCCATAGGCCTACATCATGTGGCAAACCGGTGAGCATGTGGCTCTATTAGTATAGGAGATACCTGAAAACATATCACACTTTTCATCATAGTGCTTTTACCAATGCATAAAATGCATGGAGAAGTCATTTCGAATGACTGGGTCCTCAGTGTTGTGAGAACGATGACCTGGGTTAAAAATTTTTGGTGGTTTCTTGTTCAGTCCATAGGCCTACATCATGTGCGCAAATCGTGTGAGCATGTGGCTCTATTAGTATAGGAGATACCTGAAAACATATCACACTTTTCATCATAGTGCTTTTACCCAATGCATAAAATGCATGGAGAAGTCATTTCGAATGACTGGTCCTCAGTGTTGTGAGAACGATGACTGGTTAAAATTTTTGGTGGTTTCTTGTTCAGTCCATAGGCCTACATCATGTGGCAAACCGGTGAGCATGTGGCTCTATTAGTATAGGAGATACCTGAAAACATATCACACTTTTCATCATAGTGCTTTTACCAATGCATAAAATGCATGGAGAAGTCATTTCGAATGACTGGTCCTCAGTGTTGTGAGAACGATGACTGGTTAAAATTTTTGGTGGTTTCTTGTTCAGTCTATAGGCCTACATCATGTGGCAAACCCGTGAGCATGTGGCTCTATTAGTATAGGAGATACCTGAAAACATATCACACTTTTCATCATAGTGCTTTTACCAATGCATAAAATGCATGGAGAAGTCATTTCGAATGACTGGTCCTCAGTGTTGTGAGAACGATGACTGGTTAAAATTTTTGGTGGTTTCTTGTTCAGTCCATAGGCCTACATCATGTGGCAAACCGGTGAGCATGTGGCTCTATTAGTATAGGAGATACCTGAAAACATATCACACTTTTCATCATAGTGCTTTTACCAATGCATAAAATGCATGGAGAAGTCATTTCGAATGACTGGTCCTCAGTGTTGTGAGAACGATGACTGGTTAAAATTTTTGGTGGTTTCTTGTTCAGTCCATAGGCCTACATCATGTGGCAAACCGGTGAGCATGTGGCTCTATTAGTATAGGAGATACCTGAAAACATATCACACTTTTCATCATAGTGCTTTTACCAATGCATAAAATGCATGGAGAAGTCATTTCGAATGACTGGTCCTCAGTGTTGTGAGAACGATGACTGGTTAAAATATTTGGTGGTTTCTTGTTCAGTCCATAGGCCTACATCATGTGGCAAACCGGTGAGCATGTGGCTCTATTAGTATAGGAGATACCTGAAAACATATCACACTTTTCATCATAGTGCTTTTACCAATGCATAAAATGCATGGAGAAGTCATTTCGAATGACTGGTCCTCAGTGTTGTGAGAACGATGACTGGTTAAAATTTTTGGTGGTTTCTTGTTCAGTCCATAGGCCTACATCATGTGGCAAACCGGTGAGCATGTGGCTCTATTAGTATAGGAGATACCTGAAAACATATCACACTTTTCATCATAGTGCTTTTACCAATGCATAAAATGCATGGAGAAGTCATTTCGAATGACTGGTCCTCAGTGTTGTGAGAACGATGACTGGTTAAAATTTTTGGTGGTTTCTTGTTCAGTCCATAGGCCTACATCATGTGGCAAACCGGTGAGCATGTGGCTCTATTAGTATAGGAGATACCTGAAAACATATCACACTTTTCATCATAGTGCTTTTACCAATGCATAAAATGCATGGAGAAGTCATTTCGAATGACTGGTCCTCAGTGTTGTGAGAACGATGACTGGTTAAAATTTTTGGTGGTTTCTTGTTCAGTCCATAGGCCTACATCATGTGGCAAACCGGTGAGCATGTGGCTCTATTAGTATAGGAGATACCTGAAAACATATCACACTTTTCATCATAGTGCTTTTACCAATGCATAAAATGCATGGAGAAGTCATTTCGAATGACTGGTCCTCAGTGTTGTGAGAACGATGACTGGTTAAAATTTTTGGTGGTTTCTTGTTCAGTCCATAGGCCTACATCATGTGGCAAACCGGTGAGCATGTGGCTCTATTAGTATAGGAGATACCTGAAAACATCACACTTTTCATCATAGTGCTTTTACCAATGCATAAAATGCATGGAGAAGTCATTTCGAATGACTGGTCCTCAGTGTTGTGAGAACGATGACTGGTTAAAATTTTTGGTGGTTTCTTGTTCAGTCCATAGGCCTACATCATGTGGCAAACCGGTGAGCATGTGGCTCTATTAGTATAGGAGATACCTGAAAACATATCACACTTTTCATCATAGTGCTTTTACCAATGCATAAAATGCATGGAGAAGTCATTTCGAACGACTGGTCCTCAGTGTTGTGAGAACGATGACTGGTTAAAATTTTTGGTGGTTTCTTGTTCAGTCCATAGGCCTACATCATGTGGCAAACCGGTGAGCATGTGGCTCTATTAGTATAGGAGATACCTGAAAACATATCACATCATAGTGCTTTTACCAATGCATAAAATGCATGGAGAAGTCATTTCGAATGACTGGTCCTCAGTGTTGTGAGAACAATGACTGGTTAAAATTTTTGGTGGTTTCTTGTTCAGTCCATAGGCCTACATCATGTGGCAAACCGGTGAGCATGTGGCTCTATTAGTATAGGAGATACCTGAAAACATATCACACTTTTCATCATAGTGCTTTTACCAATGCATAAAATGCATGGAGAAGTCATTTCGAATGACTGGTCCTCAGTGTTGTGAGAACGATGACTGGTTAAAATTTTTGGTGGTTTCTTGTTCAGTCCATAGGCCTACATCATGTGGCAAACCGGTGAGCATGTGGCTCTATTAGTATAGGAGATACCTGAAAACATATCACACTTTTCATCATAGTGCTTTTACCAATGCATAAAATGCATGGAGAAGTCATTTCGAATGACTGGTCCTCAGTGTTGTGAGAACGATGACTGGTTAAAATTTTTGGTGGTTTCTTGTTCAGTCCATAGGCCTACATCATGTGGCAAACCGGTGAGCATGTGGCTCTATTAGTATAGGAGATACCTGAAAACATATCACACTTTTCATCATAGTGCTTTTACCAATGCATAAAATGCATGGAGAAGTCATTTCGAATGACTGGTCCTCAGTGTTGTGAGAACGATGACTGGTTAAAATTTTTGGTGGTTTCTTGTTCAGTCCATAGGCCTACATCATGTGGCAAACCGGTGAGCATGTGGCTCTATTAGTATAGGAGATACCTGAAAACATATCACACTTTTCATCATAGTGCTTTTACCAATGCATAAAATGCATGGAGAAGTCATTTCGAATGACTGGTCCTCAGTGTTGTGAGAACGATGACTGGTTAAAATTTTTGGTGGTTTCTTGTTCAGTCCATAGGCCTACATCATGTGGCAAACCGGTGAGCATGTGGCTCTATTAGTATAGGAGATACCTGAAAACATATCACACTTTTCATCATAGTGCTTTTACCAATGCATAAAATGCATTGGGAAGTCATTTCGAATGACTGGTCCTCAGTGTTGTGAGAACGATGACTGGTTAAAATTTTTGGTGGTTTCTTGTTCAGTCCATAGGCCTACATCATGTGGCAAACCGGTGAGCATGTGGCTCTATTAGTATAGGAGATACCTGAAAACATATCACACTTTTCATCATAGTGCTTTTACCAATGCATAAAATGCATGGAGAAGTCATTTCGAATGACTGGTCCTCAGTGTTGTGAGAACGATGACTGGTTAAAATTTTTGGTGGTTTCTTGTTCAGTCCATAGGCCTACATCATGTGGCAAACCGGTGAGCATGTGGCTCTATTAGTATAGGAGATACCTGAAAACATATCACATCATAGTGCTTTTACCAATGCATAAAATGCATGGAGAAGTCATTTCGAATGACTGGTAATCAGTGTTGTGAGAACAATGACTGGTTAAAATTTTTGGTGGTTTCTTGTTCAGTCCATAGGCCTACATCATGTGGCAAACCGGTGAGCATGTGGCTCTATTAGTATAGGAGATACCTGAAAACATATCACACTTTTCATCATAGTGCTTTTACCAATGCATAAAATGCATGGAGAAGTCATTTCGAATGACTGGTCCTCAGTGTTGTGAGAACGATGACTGGTTAAAATTTTTGGTGGTTTCTTGTTCAGTCCATAGGCCTACATCATGTGGCAAACCGGTGAGCATGTGGCTCTATTAGTATAGGAGATACCTGAAAACATATCACACTTTTCATCATAGTGCTTTTACCAATGCATAAAATGCATGGAGAAGTCATTTCGAATGACTGGTCCTCAGTGTTGTGAGAACGATGACTGGTTAAAATTTTTGGTGGTTTCTTGTTCAGTCCATAGGCCTACATCATGTGGCAAACCGGTGAGCATGTGGCTCTATTAGTATAGGAGATACCTGAAAACATCACACTTTTCATCATAGTGCTTTTACCAATGCATAAAATGCATGGAGAAGTCATTTCGAATGACTGGTCCTCAGTGTTGTGAGAACGATGACTGGTTAAAATTTTTGGTGGTTTCTTGTTCAGTCCATAGGCCTACATCATGTGGCAAACCGGTGAGCATGTGGCTCTATTAGTATAGGAGATACCTGAAAACATATCACACTTTTCATCATAGTGCTTTTACCAATGCATAAAATGCATGGAGAAGTCATTTCGAATGACTGGTCCTCAGTGTTGTGAGAACGATGACTGGTTAAAATTTTTGGTGGTTTCTTGTTCAGTCCATAGGCCTACATCATGTGGCAAACCGGTGAGCATGTGGCTCTATTAGTATAGGAGATACCTGAAAACATATCACATCATAGTGCTTTTACCAATGCATAAAATGCATGGAGAAGTCATTTCGAATGACTGGTCCTCAGTGTTGTGAGAACAATGACTGGTTAAAATTTTTGGTGGTTTCTTGTTCAGTCCATAGGCCTACATCATGTGGCAAACCGGTGAGCATGTGGCTCTATTAGTATAGGAGATACCTGAAAACATATCACACTTTTCATCATAGTGCTTTTACCAATGCATAAAATGCATGGAGAAGTCATTTCGAATGACTGGTCCTCAGTGTTGTGAGAACGATGACTGGTTAAAATTTTTGGTGGTTTCTTGTTCAGTCCATAGGCCTACATCATGTGGCAAACCGGTGAGCATGTGGCTCTATTAGTATAGGAGATACATGAAAACATATCACACTTTTCATCATAGTGCTTTTACCAATGCATAAAATGCATGGAGAAGTCATTTCGAATGACTGGTCCTCAGTGTTGTGAGAACGATGACTGGTTAAAATTTTTGGTGGTTTCTTGTTCAGTCCATAGGCCTACATCATGTGGCAAACCGGTGAGCATGTGGCTCTATTAGTATAGGAGATACCTGAAAACATATCACACTTTTCATCATAGTGCTTTTACCAATGCATAAAAAGCATGGAGAAGTCATTTCGAATGACTGGTCCTCAGTGTTGTGAGAACGATGACTGGTTAATATTTTTGGTGGTTTCTTGTTCAGTCCATAGGCCTACATCATGTGGCAAACCGGTGAGCATGTGGCTCTATTAGTTTAGGAGATACCTGAAAACATATCACACTTTTCATCATAGTGCTTTTACCAATGCATAAAATGCATGGAGAAGTCATTTCGAATGACTGGTCCTCAGTGTTGTGAGAAAGATGACTGGTTAAAATTTTTGGTGGTTTCTTGTTCAGTCCATAGGCCTACATCATGTGGCAAACCGGTGAGCATGTGGCTCTATTAGTATAGGAGATACCTGAAAACATATCACACTTTTCATCATAGTGCTTTTACCAATGCATAAAATGCATGGAGAAGTCATTTCGAATGACTGGTCCTCAGTGTTGTGAGAACGATGACTGGTTAAAATTTTTGGTGGTTTCTTGTTCAGTCCATAGGCCTACATCATGTGGCAAACCGGTGAGCATGTGGCTCTATTAGTATAGGAGATACCTGAAAACATATCACATCATAGTGCTTTTACCAATGCATAAAATGCATGGAGAAGTCATTTCGAATGACTGGTCCTCAGTGTTGTGAGAACAATGACTGGTTAAAATTTTTGGTGGTTTCTTGTTCAGTCCATAGGCCTACATCATGTGGCAAACCGGTGAGCATGTGGCTCTATTAGTATAGGAGATACCTGAAAACATATCACACTTTTCATCATAGTGCTTTTACCAATGCATAAAATGCATGGAGAAGTCATTTCGAATGACTGGTCCTCAGTGTTGTGAGAAGGATGACTGGTTAAAATTTTTGGTGGTTTCTTGTTCAGTCCATAGGCCTACATCATGTGGCAAACCGGTGAGCATGTGGCTCTATTAGTATAGGAGATACCTGAAAACATATCACACTTTTCATCATAGTGCTTTTACCAATGCATAAAATGCATGGAGAAGTCTGACTGGTCCTCAGTGTTGTGAGAACGATGACTGGTTAAAATTTTTGGTGGTTTCTTGTTCAGTCCATAGGCCTACATCATGTGGCAAACCGGTGAGCATGTGGCTCTATTAGTATAGGAGATACCTGAAAACATATCACACTTTTCATCATAGTGCTTTTACCAATGCATAAAATGCATGGAGAAGTCATTTCGAATGACTGGTCCTCAGTGTTGTGAGAACGATGACTGGTTAAAATTTTTGGTGGTTTCTTGTTCAGTCCATAGGCCTACATCATGTGGCAAACCGGTGAGCATGTGGCTCTATTAGTATAGGAGATACCTGAAAACATATCACACTTTTCATCATAGTGCTTTTACCAATGCATAAAATGCATGGAGAAGTCATTTCGAATGACTGGTCCTCAGTGTTGTGAGAACGATGACTGGTTAAAATTTTTGGTGGTTTCTTGTTCAGTCCATAGGCCTACATCATGTGGCAAACCGGTGAGCATGTGGCTCTATTAGTATAGGAGATACCTGAAAACATATCACACTTTTCATCATAGTGCTTTTACCAATGCATAAAATGCATTGGGAAGTCATTTCGAATGACTGGTCCTCAGTGTTGTGAGAACGATGACTGGTTAAAATTTTTGGTGGTTTCTTGTTCAGTCCATAGGCCTACATCATGTGGCAAACCGGTGAGCATGTGGCTCTATTAGTATAGGAGATACCTGAAAACATATCACACTTTTCATCATAGTGCTTTTACCAATGCATAAAATGCATGGAGAAGTCATTTCGAATGACTGGTCCTCAGTGTTGTGAGAACGATGACTGGTTAAAATTTTTGGTGGTTTCTTGTTCAGTCCATAGGCCTACATCATGTGGCAAACCGGTGAGCATGTGGCTCTATTAGTATAGGAGATACCTGAAAACATATCACATCATAGTGCTTTTACCAATGCATAAAATGCATGGAGAAGTCATTTCGAATGACTGGTCCTCAGTGTTGTGAGAACAATGACTGGTTAAAATTTTTGGTGGTTTCTTGTTCAGTCCATAGGCCTACATCATGTGGCAAACCGGTGAGCATGTGGCTCTATTAGTATAGGAGATACCTGAAAACATATCACACTTTTCATCATAGTGCTTTTACCAATGCATAAAATGCATGGAGAAGTCATTTCGAATGACTGGTCCTCAGTGTTGTGAGAACGATGACTGGTTAAAATTTTTGGTGGTTTCTTGTTCAGTCCATAGGCCTACATCATGTGGCAAACCGGTGAGCATGTGGCTCTATTAGTATAGGAGATACATGAAAACATATCACACTTTTCATCACAGTGCTTTTAGCAATGCATAAAATGCATGGAGAAGTCATTTCGAATGACTGGTCCTCAGTGTTGTGAGAACGATGACTGGTTAAAATTTTTGGTGGTTTCTTGTTCAGTCCATAGGCCTACATCATGTGGCAAACCGGTGAGCATGTGGCTCTATTAGTATAGGAGATACCTGAAAACATATCACACTTTTCATCATAGTGCTTTTACCAATGCATAAAAAGCATGGAGAAGTCATTTCGAATGACTGGTCCTCAGTGTTGTGAGAACGATGACTGGTTAATATTTTTGGTGGTTTCTTGTTCAGTCCATAGGCCTACATCATGTGGCAAACCGGTGAGCATGTGGCTCTATTAGTATAGGAGATACCTGAAAACATATCACACTTTTCATCATAGTGCTTTTACCAATGCATAAAATGCATGGAGAAGTCATTTCGAATGACTGGTCCTCAGTGTTGTGAGAACGATGACTGGTTAAAATTTTTGGTGGTTTCTTGTTCAGTCCATAGGCCTACATCATGTGGCAAACCGGTGAGCATGTGGCTCTATTAGTATAGGAGATACCTGAAAACATATCACACTTTTCATCATAGTGCTTTTACCAATGCATAAAATGCATGGAGAAGTCATTTCGAATGACTGGTCCTCAGTGTTGTGAGAACGATGACTGGTTAAAATTTTTGGTGGTTTCTTGTTCAGTCCATAGGCCTACATCATGTGGCAAACCGGTGAGCATGTGGCTCTATTAGTATAGGAGATACCTGAAAACATATCACATTCATATTGCTTTTACCAATGCATAAAATGCATGGAGAAGTCATTTCGAATGACTGGTCCTCAGTGTTGTGAGAACAATGACTGGTTAAAATTTTTGGTGGTTTCTTGTTCAGTCCATAGGCCTACATCATGTGGCAAACCGGTGAGCATGTGGCTCTATTAGTATAGGAGATACCTGAAAACATATCACACTTTTCATCATAGTGCTTTTACCAATGCATAAAATGCATGGAGAAGTCATTTCGAATGACTGGTCCTCAGTGTTGTGAGAACGATGACTGGTTAAAATTTTTGGTGGTTTCTTGTTCAGTCCATAGGCCTACATCATGTGGCAAACCGGTGAGCATGTGGCTCTATTAGTATAGGAGATACCTGAAAACATATCACACTTTTCATCATAGTGCTTTTACCAATGCATAAAATGCATGGAGAAGTCATTTCGAATGACTGGTCCTCAGTGTTGTGAGAACGATGACTGGTTAAAATTTTTGGTGGTTTCTTGTTCAGTCCATAGGCCTACATCATGTGGCAAACCGGTGAGCATGTGGCTCTATTAGTATAGGAGATACCTGAAAACATATCACACTTTTCATCATAGTGCTTTTACCAATGCATAAAATGCATGGAGAAGTCATTTCGAATGACTGGTCCTCAGTGTTGTGAGAACGATGACTGGTTAAAATTTTTGGTGGTTTCTTGTTCAGTCCATAGGCCTACATCATGTGGCAAACCGGTGAGCATGTGGCTCTATTAGTATAGGAGATACCTGAAAACATATCACACTTTTCATCATAGTGCTTTTACCAATGCATAAAATGCATGGAGAAGTCATTTCGAATGACTGGTCCTCAGTGTTGTGAGAACGATGACTGGTTAAAATTTTTGGTGGTTTCTTGTTCAGTCCATAGGCCTACATCATGTGGCAAACCGGTGAGCATGTGGCTCTATTAGTATAGGAGATACCTGAAAACATATCACACTTTTCATCATAGTGCTCTTACCAATGCATAAAATGCATGGAGAAGTCATTTCGAATGACTGGTCCTCAGTGTTGTGAGAACGATGACTGGTTAAAATTTTTGGTGGTTTCTTGTTCAGTCCTATAGGCCTACATCATGTGGCAAACCGGTGAGCATGTGGCTCTATTAGTATAGGAGATACCTGAAAACATATCACACTTTTCATCATAGTGCTTTTACCAATGCATAAAATGCATGGAGAAGTCATTTCGAATGACTGGTCCTCAGTGTTGTGAGAACGATGACTGGTTAAAATTTTTGGTGGTTTCTTGTTCAGTCCATAGGCCTACATCATGTGGCAAACCGGTGAGCATGTGGCTCTATTAGTATAGGAGATACCTGAAAACATATCACACTTTTCATCATAGTGCTTTTACCAATGCATAAAATGCATGGAGAAGTCATTTCGAATGACTGGTCCTCAGTGTTGTGAGAACGATGACTGGTTAAAATTTTTGGTGGTTTCTTGTTCAGTCCATAGGCCTACATCATGTGGCAAACCGGTGAGCATGTGGCTCTATTAGTATAGGAGATACCTGAAAACATATCACACTTTTCATCATAGTGCTTTTACCAATGCATAAAATGCATGGAGAAGTCATTTCGAATGACTGGTCCTCAGTGTTGTGAGAACGATGACTGGTTAAAATTTTTGGTGGTTTCTTGTTCAGTCCATAGGCCTACATCATGTGGCAAACCGGTGAGCATGTGGCTCTATTAGTATAGGAGATACCTGAAAACATATCACACTTTTCATCATAGTGCTTTTACCAATGCATAAAATGCATGGAGAAGTCATTTCGAATGACTGGTCCTCAGTGTTGTGAGAACGATGACTGGTTAAAATTTTTGGTGGTTTCTTGTTCAGTCCATAGGCCTACATCATGTGGCAAACCGGTGAGCATGTGGCTCTATTAGTATAGGAGATACCTGAAAACATATCACACTTTTCATCATAGTGCTTTTACCAATGCATAAAATGCATGGAGAAGTCATTTCGAATGACTGGTCCTCAGTGTTGTGAGAACGATGACTGGTTAAAATTTTTGGTGGTTTCTTGTTCAGTCCATAGGCCTACATCATGTGGCAAACCGGTGAGCATGTGGCTCTATTAGTATAGGAGATACCTGAAAACATATCACACTTTTCATCATAGTGCTTTTACCAATGCATAAAATGCATGGAGAAGTCATTTCGAATGACTGGTCCTCAGTGTTGTGAGAACGATGACTGGTTAAAATTTTTGGTGGTTTCTTGTTCAGTCCATAGGCCTACATCATGTGGCAAACCGGTGAGCATGTGGCTCTATTAGTATAGGAGATACCTGAAAACATATCACACTTTTCATCATAGTGCTTTTACCAATGCATAAAATGCATGGAGAAGTCATTTCGAATGACTGGTCCTCAGTGTTGTGAGAACGATGACTGGTTAAAATTTTTGGTGGTTTCTTGTTCAGTCCATAGGCCTACATCATGTGGCAAACCGGTGAGCATGTGGCTCTATTAGTATAGGAGATACCTGAAAACATATCACACTTTTCATCATAGTGCTTTTACCAATGCATAAAATGCATGGAGAAGTCATTTCGAATGACTGGTCCTCAGTGTTGTGAGAACGATGACTGGTTAAAATTTTTGGTGGTTTCTTGTTCAGTCCATAGGCCTACATCATGTGGCAAACCGGTGAGCATGTGGCTCTATTAGTATAGGAGATACCTGAAAACATATCACACTTTTCATCATAGTGCTTTTACCAATGCATAAAATGCATGGAGAAGTCATTTCGAATGACTGGTCCTCAGTGTTGTGAGAACGATGACTGGTTAAAATTTTTGGTGGTTTCTTGTTCAGTCCATAGGCCTACATCATGTGGCAAACCGGTGAGCATGTGGCTCTATTAGTATAGGAGATACCTGAAAACATATCACACTTTTCATCATAGTGCTTTTACCAATGCATAAAATGCATGGAGAAGTCATTTCGAATGACTGGTCCTCAGTGTTGTGAGAACGATGACTGGTTAAAATTTTTGGTGGTTTCTTGTTCAGTCCATAGGCCTACATCATGTGGCAAACCGGTGAGCATGTGGCTCTATTAGTATAGGAGATACCTGAAAACATATCACACTTTTCATCATAGTGCTTTTACCAATGCATAAAATGCATGGAGAAGTCATTTCGAATGACTGGTCCTCAGTGTTGTGAGAACGATGACTGGTTAAAATTTTTGGTGGTTTCTTGTTCAGTCCATAGGCCTACATCATGTGGCAAACCGGTGAGCATGTGGCTCTATTAGTATAGGAGATACCTGAAAACATATCACACTTTTCATCATAGTGCTTTTACCAATGCATAAAATGCATGGAGAAGTCATTTCGAATGACTGGTCCTCAGTGTTGTGAGAACGATGACTGGTTAAAATTTTTGGTGGTTTCTTGTTCAGTCCATAGGCCTACATCATGTGGCAAACCGGTGAGCATGTGGCTCTATTAGTATAGGAGATACCTGAAAACATATCACACTTTTCATCATAGTGCTTTTACCAATGCATAAAATGCATGGAGAAGTCATTTCGAATGACTGGTCCTCAGTGTTGTGAGAACGATGACTGGTTAAAATTTTTGGTGGTTTCTTGTTCAGTCCATAGGCCTACATCATGTGGCAAACCGGTGAGCATGTGGCTCTATTAGTATAGGAGATACCTGAAAACATATCACACTTTTCATCATAGTGCTTTTACCAATGCATAAAATGCATGGAGAAGTCATTTCGAATGACTGGTCCTCAGTGTTGTGAGAACGATGACTGGTTAAAATTTTTGGTGGTTTCTTGTTCAGTCCATAGGCCTACATCATGTGGCAAACCGGTGAGCATGTGGCTCTATTAGTATAGGAGATACCTGAAAACATATCACACTTTTCATCATAGTGCTTTTACCAATGCATAAAATGCATGGAGAAGTCATTTCGAATGACTGGTCCTCAGTGTTGTGAGAACGATGACTGGTTAAAATTTTTGGTGGTTTCTTGTTCAGTCCATAGGCCTACATCATGTGGCAAACCGGTGAGCATGTGGCTCTATTAGTATAGGAGATACCTGAAAACATATCACACTTTTCATCATAGTGCTTTTACCAATGCATAAAATGCATGGAGAAGTCATTTCGAATGACTGGTCCTCAGTGTTGTGAGAACGATGACTGGTTAAAATTTTTGGTGGTTTCTTGTTCAGTCCATAGGCCTACATCATGTGGCAAACCGGTGAGCATGTGGCTCTATTAGTATAGGAGATACCTGAAAACATATCACACTTTTCATCATAGTGCTTTTACCAATGCATAAAATGCATGGAGAAGTCATTTCGAATGACTGGTCCTCAGTGTTGTGAGAACGATGACTGGTTAAAATTTTTGGTGGTTTCTTGTTCAGTCCATAGGCCTACATCATGTGGCAAACCGGTGAGCATGTGGCTCTATTAGTATAGGAGATACCTGAAAACATATCACACTTTTCATCATAGTGCTTTTACCAATGCATAAAATGCATGGAGAAGTCATTTCGAATGACTGGTCCTCAGTGTTGTGAGAACGATGACTGGTTAAAATTTTTGGTGGTTTCTTGTTCAGTCCATAGGCCTACATCATGTGGCAAACCGGTGAGCATGTGGCTCTATTAGTATAGGAGATACCTGAAAACATATCACACTTTTCATCATAGTGCTTTTACCAATGCATAAAATGCATGGAGAAGTCATTTCGAATGACTGGTCCTCAGTGTTGTGAGAACGATGACTGGTTAAAATTTTTGGTGGTTTCTTGTTCAGTCCATAGGCCTACATCATGTGGCAAACCGGTGAGCATGTGGCTCTATTAGTATAGGAGATACCTGAAAACATATCACACTTTTCATCATAGTGCTTTTACCAATGCATAAAATGCATGGAGAAGTCATTTCGAATGACTGGTCCTCAGTGTTGTGAGAACGATGACTGGTTAAAATTTTTGGTGGTTTCTTGTTCAGTCCATAGGCCTACATCATGTGGCAAACCGGTGAGCATGTGGCTCTATTAGTATAGGAGATACCTGAAAACATATCACACTTTTCATCATAGTGCTTTTACCAATGCATAAAATGCATGGAGAAGTCATTTCGAATGACTGGTCCTCAGTGTTGTGAGAACGATGACTGGTTAAAATTTTTGGTGGTTTCTTGTTCAGTCCATAGGCCTACATCATGTGGCAAACCGGTGAGCATGTGGCTCTATTAGTATAGGAGATACCTGAAAACATATCACACTTTTCATCATAGTGCTTTTACCAATGCATAAAATGCATGGAGAAGTCATTTCGAATGACTGGTCCTCAGTGTTGTGAGAACGATGACTGGTTAAAATTTTTGGTGGTTTCTTGTTCAGTCCATAGGCCTACATCATGTGGCAAACCGGTGAGCATGTGGCTCTATTAGTATAGGAGATACCTGAAAACATATCACACTTTTCATCATAGTGCTTTTACCAATGCATAAAATGCATGGAGAAGTCATTTCGAATGACTGGTCCTCAGTGTTGTGAGAACGATGACTGGTTAAAATTTTTGGTGGTTTCTTGTTCAGTCCATAGGCCTACATCATGTGGCAAACCGGTGAGCATGTGGCTCTATTAGTATAGGAGATACCTGAAAACATATCACACTTTTCATCATAGTGCTTTTACCAATGCATAAAATGCATGGAGAAGTCATTTCGAATGACTGGTCCTCAGTGTTGTGAGAACGATGACTGGTTAAAATTTTTGGTGGTTTCTTGTTCAGTCCATAGGCCTACATCATGTGGCAAACCGGTGAGCATGTGGCTCTATTAGTATAGGAGATACCTGAAAACATATCACACTTTTCATCATAGTGCTTTTACCAATGCATAAAATGCATGGAGAAGTCATTTCGAATGACTGGTCCTCAGTGTTGTGAGAACGATGACTGGTTAAAATTTTTGGTGGTTTCTTGTTCAGTCCATAGGCCTACATCATGTGGCAAACCGGTGAGCATGTGGCTCTATTAGTATAGGAGATTACCTGAAAACATATCACACTTTTCATCATAGTGCTTTTACCAATGCATAAAATGCATGGAGAAGTCATTTCGAATGACTGGTCCTCAGTGTTGTGAGAACGATGACTGGTTAAAATTTTTGGTGGTTTCTTGTTCAGTCCATAGGCCTACATCATGTGGCAAACCGGTGAGCATGTGGCTCTATTAGTATAGGAGATACCTGAAAACATATCACACTTTTCATCATAGTGCTTTTACCAATGCATAAAATGCATGGAGAAGTCATTTCGAATGACTGGTCCTCAGTGTTGTGAGAACGATGACTGGTTAAAATTTTTGGTGGTTTCTTGTTCAGTCCATAGGCCTACATCATGTGGCAAACCGGTGAGCATGTGGCTCTATTAGTATAGGAGATACCTGAAAACATATCACACTTTTCATCATAGTGCTTTTACCAATGCATAAAATGCATGGAGAAGTCATTTCGAATGACTGGTCCTCAGTGTTGTGAGAACGATGACTGGTTAAAATTTTTGGTGGTTTCTTGTTCAGTCCATAGGCCTACATCATGTGGCAAACCGGTGAGCATGTGGCTCTATTAGTATAGGAGATACCTGAAAACATATCACACTTTTCATCATAGTGCTTTTACCAATGCATAAAATGCATGGAGAAGTCATTTCGAATGACTGGTCCTCAGTGTTGTGAGAACGATGACTGGTTAAAATTTTTGGTGGTTTCTTGTTCAGTCCATAGGCCTACATCATGTGGCAAACCGGTGAGCATGTGGCTCTATTAGTATAGGAGATACCTGAAAACATATCACACTTTTCATCATAGTGCTTTTACCAATGCATAAAATGCATGGAGAAGTCATTTCGAATGACTGGTCCTCAGTGTTGTGAGAACGATGACTGGTTAAAATTTTTGGTGGTTTCTTGTTCAGTCCATAGGCCTACATCATGTGGCAAACCGGTGAGCATGTGGCTCTATTAGTATAGGAGATACCTGAAAACATATCACACTTTTCATCATAGTGCTTTTACCAATGCATAAAATGCATGGAGAAGTCATTTCGAATGACTGGTCCTCAGTGTTGTGAGAACGATGACTGGTTAAAATTTTTGGTGGTTTCTTGTTCAGTCCATAGGCCTACATCATGTGGCAAACCGGTGAGCATGTGGCTCTATTAGTATAGGAGATACCTGAAAACATATCACACTTTTCATCATAGTGCTTTTACCAATGCATAAAATGCATGGAGAAGTCATTTCGAATGACTGGTCCTCAGTGTTGTGAGAACGATGACTGGTTAAAATTTTTGGTGGTTTCTTGTTCAGTCCATAGGCCTACATCATGTGGCAAACCGGTGAGCATGTGGCTCTATTAGTATAGGAGATACCTGAAAACATATCACACTTTTCATCATAGTGCTTTTACCAATGCATAAAATGCATGGAGAAGTCATTTCGAATGACTGGTCCTCAGTGTTGTGAGAACGATGACTGGTTAAAATTTTTGGTGGTTTCTTGTTCAGTCCATAGGCCTACATCATGTGGCAAACCGGTGAGCATGTGGCTCTATTAGTATAGGAGATACCTGAAAACATATCACACTTTTCATCATAGTGCTTTTACCAATGCATAAAATGCATGGAGAAGTCATTTCGAATGACTGGTCCTCAGTGTTGTGAGAACGATGACTGGTTAAAATTTTTGGTGGTTTCTTGTTCAGTCCATAGGCCTACATCATGTGGCAAACCGGTGAGCATGTGGCTCTATTAGTATAGGAGATACCTGAAAACATATCACACTTTTCATCATAGTGCTTTTACCAATGCATAAAATGCATGGAGAAGTCATTTCGAATGACTGGTCCTCAGTGTTGTGAGAACGATGACTGGTTAAAATTTTTGGTGGTTTCTTGTTCAGTCCATAGGCCTACATCATGTGGCAAACCGGTGAGCATGTGGCTCTATTAGTATAGGAGATACCTGAAAACATATCACACTTTTCATCATAGTGCTTTTACCAATGCATAAAATGCATGGAGAAGTCATTTCGAATGACTGGTCCTCAGTGTTGTGAGAACGATGACTGGTTAAAATTTTTGGTGGTTTCTTGTTCAGTCCATAGGCCTACATCATGTGGCAAACCGGTGAGCATGTGGCTCTATTAGTATAGGAGATACCTGAAAACATATCACACTTTTCATCATAGTGCTTTTACCAATGCATAAAATGCATGGAGAAGTCATTTCGAATGACTGGTCCTCAGTGTTGTGAGAACGATGACTGGTTAAAATTTTTGGTGGTTTCTTGTTCAGTCCATAGGCCTACATCATGTGGCAAACCGGTGAGCATGTGGCTCTATTAGTATAGGAGATACCTGAAAACATATCACACTTTTCATCATAGTGCTTTTACCAATGCATAAAATGCATGGAGAAGTCATTTCGAATGACTGGTCCTCAGTGTTGTGAGAACGATGACTGGTTAAAATTTTTGGTGGTTTCTTGTTCAGTCCATAGGCCTACATCATGTGGCAAACCGGTGAGCATGTGGCTCTATTAGTATAGGAGATACCTGAAAACATATCACACTTTTCATCATAGTGCTTTTACCAATGCATAAAATGCATGGAGAAGTCATTTCGAATGACTGGTCCTCAGTGTTGTGAGAACGATGACTGGTTAAAATTTTTGGTGGTTTCTTGTTCAGTCCATAGGCCTACATCATGTGGCAAACCGGTGAGCATGTGGCTCTATTAGTATAGGAGATACCTGAAAACATATCACACTTTTCATCATAGTGCTTTTACCAATGCATAAAATGCATGGAGAAGTCATTTCGAATGACTGGTCCTCAGTGTTGTGAGAACGATGACTGGTTAAAATTTTTGGTGGTTTCTTGTTCAGTCCATAGGCCTACATCATGTGGCAAACCGGTGAGCATGTGGCTCTATTAGTATAGGAGATACCTGAAAACATATCACACTTTTCATCATAGTGCTTTTACCAATGCATAAAATGCATGGAGAAGTCATTTCGAATGACTGGTCCTCAGTGTTGTGAGAACGATGACTGGTTAAAATTTTTGGTGGTTTCTTGTTCAGTCCATAGGCCTACATCATGTGGCAAACCGGTGAGCATGTGGCTCTATTAGTATAGGAGATACCTGAAAACATATCACACTTTTCATCATAGTGCTTTTACCAATGCATAAAATGCATGGAGAAGTCATTTCGAATGACTGGTCCTCAGTGTTGTGAGAACGATGACTGGTTAAAATTTTTGGTGGTTTCTTGTTCAGTCCATAGGCCTACATCATGTGGCAAACCGGTGAGCATGTGGCTCTATTAGTATAGGAGATACCTGAAAACATATCACACTTTTCATCATAGTGCTTTTACCAATGCATAAAATGCATGGAGAAGTCATTTCGAATGACTGGTCCTCAGTGTTGTGAGAACGATGACTGGTTAAAATTTTTGGTGGTTTCTTGTTCAGTCCATAGGCCTACATCATGTGGCAAACCGGTGAGCATGTGGCTCTATTAGTATAGGAGATACCTGAAAACATATCACACTTTTCATCATAGTGCTTTTACCAATGCATAAAATGCATGGAGAAGTCATTTCGAATGACTGGTCCTCAGTGTTGTGAGAACGATGACTGGTTAAAATTTTTGGTGGTTTCTTGTTCAGTCCATAGGCCTACATCATGTGGCAAACCGGTGAGCATGTGGCTCTATTAGTATAGGAGATACCTGAAAACATATCACACTTTTCATCATAGTGCTTTTACCAATGCATAAAATGCATGGAGAAGTCATTTCGAATGACTGGTCCTCAGTGTTGTGAGAACGATGACTGGTTAAAATTTTTGGTGGTTTCTTGTTCAGTCCATAGGCCTACATCATGTGGCAAACCGGTGAGCATGTGGCTCTATTAGTATAGGAGATACCTGAAAACATATCACACTTTTCATCATAGTGCTTTTACCAATGCATAAAATGCATGGAGAAGTCATTTCGAATGACTGGTCCTCAGTGTTGTGAGAACGATGACTGGTTAAAATTTTTGGTGGTTTCTTGTTCAGTCCATAGGCCTACATCATGTGGCAAACCGGTGAGCATGTGGCTCTATTAGTATAGGAGATACCTGAAAACATATCACACTTTTCATCATAGTGCTTTTACCAATGCATAAAATGCATGGAGAAGTCATTTCGAATGACTGGTCCTCAGTGTTGTGAGAACGATGACTGGTTAAAATTTTTGGTGGTTTCTTGTTCAGTCCATAGGCCTACATCATGTGGCAAACCGGTGAGCATGTGGCTCTATTAGTATAGGAGATACCTGAAAACATATCACACTTTTCATCATAGTGCTTTTACCAATGCATAAAATGCATGGAGAAGTCATTTCGAATGACTGGTCCTCAGTGTTGTGAGAACGATGACTGGTTAAAATTTTTGGTGGTTTCTTGTTCAGTCCATAGGCCTACATCATGTGGCAAACCGGTGAGCATGTGGCTCTATTAGTATAGGAGATACCTGAAAACATATCACACTTTTCATCATAGTGCTTTTACCAATGCATAAAATGCATGGAGAAGTCATTTCGAATGACTGGTCCTCAGTGTTGTGAGAACGATGACTGGTTAAAATTTTTGGTGGTTTCTTGTTCAGTCCATAGGCCTACATCATGTGGCAAACCGGTGAGCATGTGGCTCTATTAGTATAGGAGATACCTGAAAACATATCACACTTTTCATCATAGTGCTTTTACCAATGCATAAAATGCATGGAGAAGTCATTTCGAATGACTGGTCCTCAGTGTTGTGAGAACGATGACTGGTTAAAATTTTTGGTGGTTTCTTGTTCAGTCCATAGGCCTACATCATGTGGCAAACCGGTGAGCATGTGGCTCTATTAGTATAGGAGATACCTGAAAACATATCACACTTTTCATCATAGTGCTTTTACCAATGCATAAAATGCATGGAGAAGTCATTTCGAATGACTGGTCCTCAGTGTTGTGAGAACGATGACTGGTTAAAATTTTTGGTGGTTTCTTGTTCAGTCCATAGGCCTACATCATGTGGCAAACCGGTGAGCATGTGGCTCTATTAGTATAGGAGATACCTGAAAACATATCACACTTTTCATCATAGTGCTTTTACCAATGCATAAAATGCATGGAGAAGTCATTTCGAATGACTGGTCCTCAGTGTTGTGAGAACGATGACTGGTTAAAATTTTTGGTGGTTTCTTGTTCAGTCCATAGGCCTACATCATGTGGCAAACCGGTGAGCATGTGGCTCTATTAGTATAGGAGATACCTGAAAACATATCACACTTTTCATCATAGTGCTTTTACCAATGCATAAAATGCATGGAGAAGTCATTTCGAATGACTGGTCCTCAGTGTTGTGAGAACGATGACTGGTTAAAATTTTTGGTGGTTTCTTGTTCAGTCCATAGGCCTACATCATGTGGCAAACCGGTGAGCATGTGGCTCTATTAGTATAGGAGATACCTGAAAACATATCACACTTTTCATCATAGTGCTTTTACCAATGCATAAAATGCATGGAGAAGTCATTTCGAATGACTGGTCCTCAGTGTTGTGAGAACGATGACTGGTTAAAATTTTTGGTGGTTTCTTGTTCAGTCCATAGGCCTACATCATGTGGCAAACCGGTGAGCATGTGGCTCTATTAGTATAGGAGATACCTGAAAACATATCACACTTTTCATCATAGTGCTTTTACCAATGCATAAAATGCATGGAGAAGTCATTTCGAATGACTGGTCCTCAGTGTTGTGAGAACGATGACTGGTTAAAATTTTTGGTGGTTTCTTGTTCAGTCCATAGGCCTACATCATGTGGCAAACCGGTGAGCATGTGGCTCTATTAGTATAGGAGATACCTGAAAACATATCACACTTTTCATCATAGTGCTTTTACCAATGCATAAAATGCATGGAGAAGTCATTTCGAATGACTGGTCCTCAGTGTTGTGAGAACGATGACTGGTTAAAATTTTTGGTGGTTTCTTGTTCAGTCCATAGGCCTACATCATGTGGCAAACCGGTGAGCATGTGGCTCTATTAGTATAGGAGATACCTGAAAACATATCACACTTTTCATCATAGTGCTTTTACCAATGCATAAAATGCATGGAGAAGTCATTTCGAATGACTGGTCCTCAGTGTTGTGAGAACGATGACTGGTTAAAATTTTTGGTGGTTTCTTGTTCAGTCCATAGGCCTACATCATGTGGCAAACCGGTGAGCATGTGGCTCTATTAGTATAGGAGATACCTGAAAACATATCACACTTTTCATCATAGTGCTTTTACCAATGCATAAAATGCATGGAGAAGTCATTTCGAATGACTGGTCCTCAGTGTTGTGAGAACGATGACTGGTTAAAATTTTTGGTGGTTTCTTGTTCAGTCCATAGGCCTACATCATGTGGCAAACCGGTGAGCATGTGGCTCTATTAGTATAGGAGATACCTGAAAACATATCACACTTTTCATCATAGTGCTTTTACCAATGCATAAAATGCATGGAGAAGTCATTTCGAATGACTGGTCCTCAGTGTTGTGAGAACGATGACTGGTTAAAATTTTTGGTGGTTTCTTGTTCAGTCCATAGGCCTACATCATGTGGCAAACCGGTGAGCATGTGGCTCTATTAGTATAGGAGATACCTGAAAACATATCACACTTTTCATCATAGTGCTTTTACCAATGCATAAAATGCATGGAGAAGTCATTTCGAATGACTGGTCCTCAGTGTTGTGAGAACGATGACTGGTTAAAATTTTTGGTGGTTTCTTGTTCAGTCCATAGGCCTACATCATGTGGCAAACCGGTGAGCATGTGGCTCTATTAGTATAGGAGATACCTGAAAACATATCACACTTTTCATCATAGTGCTTTTACCAATGCATAAAATGCATGGAGAAGTCATTTCGAATGACTGGTCCTCAGTGTTGTGAGAACGATGACTGGTTAAAATTTTTGGTGGTTTCTTGTTCAGTCCATAGGCCTACATCATGTGGCAAACCGGTGAGCATGTGGCTCTATTAGTATAGGAGATACCTGAAAACATATCACACTTTTCATCATAGTGCTTTTACCAATGCATAAAATGCATGGAGAAGTCATTTCGAATGACTGGTCCTCAGTGTTGTGAGAACGATGACTGGTTAAAATTTTTGGTGGTTTCTTGTTCAGTCCATAGGCCTACATCATGTGGCAAACCGGTGAGCATGTGGCTCTATTAGTATAGGAGATACCTGAAAACATATCACACTTTTCATCATAGTGCTTTTACCAATGCATAAAATGCATGGAGAAGTCATTTCGAATGACTGGTCCTCAGTGTTGTGAGAACGATGACTGGTTAAAATTTTTGGTGGTTTCTTGTTCAGTCCATAGGCCTACATCATGTGGCAAACCGGTGAGCATGTGGCTCTATTAGTATAGGAGATACCTGAAAACATATCACACTTTTCATCATAGTGCTTTTACCAATGCATAAAATGCATGGAGAAGTCATTTCGAATGACTGGTCCTCAGTGTTGTGAGAACGATGACTGGTTAAAATTTTTGGTGGTTTCTTGTTCAGTCCATAGGCCTACATCATGTGGCAAACCGGTGAGCATGTGGCTCTATTAGTATAGGAGATACCTGAAAACATATCACACTTTTCATCATAGTGCTTTTACCAATGCATAAAATGCATGGAGAAGTCATTTCGAATGACTGGTCCTCAGTGTTGTGAGAACGATGACTGGTTAAAATTTTTGGTGGTTTCTTGTTCAGTCCATAGGCCTACATCATGTGGCAAACCGGTGAGCATGTGGCTCTATTAGTATAGGAGATACCTGAAAACATATCACACTTTTCATCATAGTGCTTTTACCAATGCATAAAATGCATGGAGAAGTCATTTCGAATGACTGGTCCTCAGTGTTGTGAGAACGATGACTGGTTAAAATTTTTGGTGGTTTCTTGTTCAGTCCATAGGCCTACATCATGTGGCAAACCGGTGAGCATGTGGCTCTATTAGTATAGGAGATACCTGAAAACATATCACACTTTTCATCATAGTGCTTTTACCAATGCATAAAATGCATGGAGAAGTCATTTCGAATGACTGGTCCTCAGTGTTGTGAGAACGATGACTGGTTAAAATTTTTGGTGGTTTCTTGTTCAGTCCATAGGCCTACATCATGTGGCAAACCGGTGAGCATGTGGCTCTATTAGTATAGGAGATACCTGAAAACATATCACACTTTTCATCATAGTGCTTTTACCAATGCATAAAATGCATGGAGAAGTCATTTCGAATGACTGGTCCTCAGTGTTGTGAGAACGATGACTGGTTAAAATTTTTGGTGGTTTCTTGTTCAGTCCATAGGCCTACATCATGTGGCAAACCGGTGAGCATGTGGCTCTATTAGTATAGGAGATACCTGAAAACATATCACACTTTTCATCATAGTGCTTTTACCAATGCATAAAATGCATGGAGAAGTCATTTCGAATGACTGGTCCTCAGTGTTGTGAGAACGATGACTGGTTAAAATTTTTGGTGGTTTCTTGTTCAGTCCATAGGCCTACATCATGTGGCAAACCGGTGAGCATGTGGCTCTATTAGTATAGGAGATACCTGAAAACATATCACACTTTTCATCATAGTGCTTTTACCAATGCATAAAATGCATGGAGAAGTCATTTCGAATGACTGGTCCTCAGTGTTGTGAGAACGATGACTGGTTAAAATTTTTGGTGGTTTCTTGTTCAGTCCATAGGCCTACATCATGTGGCAAACCGGTGAGCATGTGGCTCTATTAGTATAGGAGATACCTGAAAACATATCACACTTTTCATCATAGTGCTTTTACCAATGCATAAAATGCATGGAGAAGTCATTTCGAATGACTGGTCCTCAGTGTTGTGAGAACGATGACTGGTTAAAATTTTTGGTGGTTTCTTGTTCAGTCCATAGGCCTACATCATGTGGCAAACCGGTGAGCATGTGGCTCTATTAGTATAGGAGATACCTGAAAACATATCACACTTTTCATCATAGTGCTTTTACCAATGCATAAAATGCATGGAGAAGTCATTTCGAATGACTGGTCCTCAGTGTTGTGAGAACGATGACTGGTTAAAATTTTTGGTGGTTTCTTGTTCAGTCCATAGGCCTACATCATGTGGCAAACCGGTGAGCATGTGGCTCTATTAGTATAGGAGATACCTGAAAACATATCACACTTTTCATCATAGTGCTTTTACCAATGCATAAAATGCATGGAGAAGTCATTTCGAATGACTGGTCCTCAGTGTTGTGAGAACGATGACTGGTTAAAATTTTTGGTGGTTTCTTGTTCAGTCCATAGGCCTACATCATGTGGCAAACCGGTGAGCATGTGGCTCTATTAGTATAGGAGATACCTGAAAACATATCACACTTTTCATCATAGTGCTTTTACCAATGCATAAAATGCATGGAGAAGTCATTTCGAATGACTGGTCCTCAGTGTTGTGAGAACGATGACTGGTTAAAATTTTTGGTGGTTTCTTGTTCAGTCCATAGGCCTACATCATGTGGCAAACCGGTGAGCATGTGGCTCTATTAGTATAGGAGATACCTGAAAACATATCACACTTTTCATCATAGTGCTTTTACCAATGCATAAAATGCATGGAGAAGTCATTTCGAATGACTGGTCCTCAGTGTTGTGAGAACGATGACTGGTTAAAATTTTTGGTGGTTTCTTGTTCAGTCCATAGGCCTACATCATGTGGCAAACCGGTGAGCATGTGGCTCTATTAGTATAGGAGATACCTGAAAACATATCACACTTTTCATCATAGTGCTTTTACCAATGCATAAAATGCATGGAGAAGTCATTTCGAATGACTGGTCCTCAGTGTTGTGAGAACGATGACTGGTTAAAATTTTTGGTGGTTTCTTGTTCAGTCCATAGGCCTACATCATGTGGCAAACCGGTGAGCATGTGGCTCTATTAGTATAGGAGATACCTGAAAACATATCACACTTTTCATCATAGTGCTTTTACCAATGCATAAAATGCATGGAGAAGTCATTTCGAATGACTGGTCCTCAGTGTTGTGAGAACGATGACTGGTTAAAATTTTTGGTGGTTTCTTGTTCAGTCCATAGGCCTACATCATGTGGCAAACCGGTGAGCATGTGGCTCTATTAGTATAGGAGATACCTGAAAACATATCACACTTTTCATCATAGTGCTTTTACCAATGCATAAAATGCATGGAGAAGTCATTTCGAATGACTGGTCCTCAGTGTTGTGAGAACGATGACTGGTTAAAATTTTTGGTGGTTTCTTGTTCAGTCCATAGGCCTACATCATGTGGCAAACCGGTGAGCATGTGGCTCTATTAGTATAGGAGATACCTGAAAACATATCACACTTTTCATCATAGTGCTTTTACCAATGCATAAAATGCATGGAGAAGTCATTTCGAATGACTGGTCCTCAGTGTTGTGAGAACGATGACTGGTTAAAATTTTTGGTGGTTTCTTGTTCAGTCCATAGGCCTACATCATGTGGCAAACCGGTGAGCATGTGGCTCTATTAGTATAGGAGATACCTGAAAACATATCACACTTTTCATCATAGTGCTTTTACCAATGCATAAAATGCATGGAGAAGTCATTTCGAATGACTGGTCCTCAGTGTTGTGAGAACGATGACTGGTTAAAATTTTTGGTGGTTTCTTGTTCAGTCCATAGGCCTACATCATGTGGCAAACCGGTGAGCATGTGGCTCTATTAGTATAGGAGATACCTGAAAACATATCACACTTTTCATCATAGTGCTTTTACCAATGCATAAAATGCATGGAGAAGTCATTTCGAATGACTGGTCCTCAGTGTTGTGAGAACGATGACTGGTTAAAATTTTTGGTGGTTTCTTGTTCAGTCCATAGGCCTACATCATGTGGCAAACCGGTGAGCATGTGGCTCTATTAGTATAGGAGATACCTGAAAACATATCACACTTTTCATCATAGTGCTTTTACCAATGCATAAAATGCATGGAGAAGTCATTTCGAATGACTGGTCCTCAGTGTTGTGAGAACGATGACTGGTTAAAATTTTTGGTGGTTTCTTGTTCAGTCCATAGGCCTACATCATGTGGCAAACCGGTGAGCATGTGGCTCTATTAGTATAGGAGATACCTGAAAACATATCACACTTTTCATCATAGTGCTTTTACCAATGCATAAAATGCATGGAGAAGTCATTTCGAATGACTGGTCCTCAGTGTTGTGAGAACGATGACTGGTTAAAATTTTTGGTGGTTTCTTGTTCAGTCCATAGGCCTACATCATGTGGCAAACCGGTGAGCATGTGGCTCTATTAGTATAGGAGATACCTGAAAACATATCACACTTTTCATCATAGTGCTTTTACCAATGCATAAAATGCATGGAGAAGTCATTTCGAATGACTGGTCCTCAGTGTTGTGAGAACGATGACTGGTTAAAATTTTTGGTGGTTTCTTGTTCAGTCCATAGGCCTACATCATGTGGCAAACCGGTGAGCATGTGGCTCTATTAGTATAGGAGATACCTGAAAACATATCACACTTTTCATCATAGTGCTTTTACCAATGCATAAAATGCATGGAGAAGTCATTTCGAATGACTGGTCCTCAGTGTTGTGAGAACGATGACTGGTTAAAATTTTTGGTGGTTTCTTGTTCAGTCCATAGGCCTACATCATGTGGCAAACCGGTGAGCATGTGGCTCTATTAGTATAGGAGATACCTGAAAACATATCACACTTTTCATCATAGTGCTTTTACCAATGCATAAAATGCATGGAGAAGTCATTTCGAATGACTGGTCCTCAGTGTTGTGAGAACGATGACTGGTTAAAATTTTTGGTGGTTTCTTGTTCAGTCCATAGGCCTACATCATGTGGCAAACCGGTGAGCATGTGGCTCTATTAGTATAGGAGATACCTGAAAACATATCACACTTTTCATCATAGTGCTTTTACCAATGCATAAAATGCATGGAGAAGTCATTTCGAATGACTGGTCCTCAGTGTTGTGAGAACGATGACTGGTTAAAATTTTTGGTGGTTTCTTGTTCAGTCCATAGGCCTACATCATGTGGCAAACCGGTGAGCATGTGGCTCTATTAGTATAGGAGATACCTGAAAACATATCACACTTTTCATCATAGTGCTTTTACCAATGCATAAAATGCATGGAGAAGTCATTTCGAATGACTGGTCCTCAGTGTTGTGAGAACGATGACTGGTTAAAATTTTTGGTGGTTTCTTGTTCAGTCCATAGGCCTACATCATGTGGCAAACCGGTGAGCATGTGGCTCTATTAGTATAGGAGATACCTGAAAACATATCACACTTTTCATCATAGTGCTTTTACCAATGCATAAAATGCATGGAGAAGTCATTTCGAATGACTGGTCCTCAGTGTTGTGAGAACGATGACTGGTTAAAATTTTTGGTGGTTTCTTGTTCAGTCCATAGGCCTACATCATGTGGCAAACCGGTGAGCATGTGGCTCTATTAGTATAGGAGATACCTGAAAACATATCACACTTTTCATCATAGTGCTTTTACCAATGCATAAAATGCATGGAGAAGTCATTTCGAATGACTGGTCCTCAGTGTTGTGAGAACGATGACTGGTTAAAATTTTTGGTGGTTTCTTGTTCAGTCCATAGGCCTACATCATGTGGCAAACCGGTGAGCATGTGGCTCTATTAGTATAGGAGATACCTGAAAACATATCACACTTTTCATCATAGTGCTCTTTACCAATGCATAAAATGCATGGAGAAGTCATTTCGAATGACTGGTCCTCAGTGTTGTCGAGAACGATGACTGGTTAAAATTTTTGGTGGTTTCTTGTTCAGTCCATAGGCCTACATCATGTGGCAAACCGGTGAGCATGTGGCTCTATTAGTATAGGAGGATACCTGAAAACATATCACACTTTTCATCATAGTGCTTTTACCAATGCATAAAATGCATGGAGAAGTCATTTCGACTGACTGGTCCTCAGTGTTGTCGAGAACGAATGACTGGTTAAAATTTTTCGTGGTTTCTTGTTCAGTCCATAGGCCTACATCATGTGGCAAACCGAGTGAGCATGTGGCTCTATTAGTATAGGAGATACCTGAAAACATATCACACTTTTCATCATAGTGCTTTTACCAATGCATAAAATGCATGGAGAAGTCATTTCGAATGACTGGTCCTCAGTGTTGTGAAGAACGAATGACTGGTTAAAATTTTTGGTGGTTTCTTGTTCAGTCCATAGGCCTACATCATGTGGCAAACCGGTGAGCATGTGGCTCTATTAGTATTAGGAGATACCTGAAAACATATCACACTTTTCATCATAGTGCTTTTACCAATGCATAAAATGCATGGAGAAGTCATTTCGAATGACTGGTCCTCAGTGTTGTGAGAACGATGACTGGTTAAAATTTTTGGTGGTTTCTTGTTCAGTCCATAGGCCTACATCATGTGGCAAACCGGTGAGCATGTGGCTCTAATTAGTATAGGAGATACCTGAAAACATATCACACTTTTCATCATAGTGCTTTTACCAATGCATAAAATGCATGGAGAAGTCATTTCGAATGACTGGTCCTCAGTGTTGTGAGAACGATGACTGGTTAAAATTTTTGGTGGTTTCTTGTTCAGTCCATAGGCCTACATCATGTGGCAAACCGGTGAGCATGTGGCTCTATTAGTATAGGAGATACCTGAAAACATATCACACTTTTCATCATAGTGCTTTTACCAATGCATAAAATGCATGGAGAAGTCATTTCGAATGACTGGTCCTCAGTGTTGTGAGAACGATGACTGGTTAAAATTTTTGGTGGTTTCTTGTTCAGTCCATAGGCCTACATCATGTGGCAAACCGGTGAGCATGTGGCTCTATTAGTATAGGAGATACCTGAAAACATATCACACTTTTCATCATAGTGCTTTTACCAATGCATAAAATGCATGGAGAAGTCATTTCGAATGACTGGTCCTCAGTGTTGTGAGAACGATGACTGGTTAAAATTTTTGGTGGTTTCTTGTTCAGTCCATAGGCCTACATCATGTGGCAAACCGGTGAGCATGTGGCTCTATTAGTATAGGAGATACCTGAAAACATATCACACTTTTCATCATAGTGCTTTTACCAATGCATAAAATGCATGGAGAAGTCATTTCGAATGACTGGTCCTCAGTGTTGTGAGAACGATGACTGGTTAAAATTTTTGGTGGTTTCTTGTTCAGTCCATAGGCCTACATCATGTGGCAAACCGGTGAGCATGTGGCTCTATTAGTATAGGAGATACCTGAAAACATATCACACTTTTCATCATAGAGCTTTTACCAATGCATAAAATGCATGGAGAAGTCATTTCGAATGACTGGTCCTCAGTGTTGTGAGAACGATGACTGGTTAAAATTTTTGGTGGTTTCTTGTTCAGTCCATAGGCCTACATCATGTGGCAAACCGGTGAGCATGTGGCTCTATTAGTATAGGAGATACCTGAAAACATATCACACTTTTCATCATAGTGCTTTTACCAATGCATAAAATGCATGGAGAAGTCATTTCGAATGACTGGTCCTCAGTGTTGTGAGAACGATGACTGGTTAAAATTTTTGGTGGTTTCTTGTTCAGTCCATAGGCCTACATCATGTGGCAAACCGGTGAGCATGTGGCTCTATTAGTATAGGAGATACCTGAAAACATATCACACTTTTCATCATAGTGCTTTTACCAATGCATAAAATGCATGGAGAAGTCATTTCGAATGACTGGTCCTCAGTGTTGTGAGAACGATGACTGGTTAAAATTTTTGGTGGTTTCTTGTTCAGTCCATAGGCCTACATCATGTGGCAAACCGGTGAGCATGTGGCTCTATTAGTATAGGAGATACCTGAAAACATATCACACTTTTCATCATAGTGCTTTTACCAATGCATAAAATGCATGGAGAAGTCATTTCGAATGACTGGTCCTCAGTGTTGTGAGAACGATGACTGGTTAAAATTTTTGGTGGTTTCTTGTTCAGTCCATAGGCCTACATCATGTGGCAAACCGGTGAGCATGTGGCTCTATTAGTATAGGAGATACCTGAAAACATATCACACTTTTCATCATAGTGCTTTTACCAATGCATAAAATGCATGGAGAAGTCATTTCGAATGACTGGTCCTCAGTGTTGTGAGAACGATGACTGGTTAAAATTTTTGGTGGTTTCTTGTTCAGTCCATAGGCCTACATCATGTGGCAAACCGGTGAGCATGTGGCTCTATTAGTATAGGAGATACCTGAAAACATATCACACTTTTCATCATAGTGCTTTTACCAATGCATAAAATGCATGGAGAAGTCATTTCGAATGACTGGTCCTCAGTGTTGTGAGAACGATGACTGGTTAAAATTTTTGGTGGTTTCTTGTTCAGTCCATAGGCCTACATCATGTGGCAAACCGGTGAGCATGTGGCTCTATTAGTATAGGAGATACCTGAAAACATATCACACTTTTCATCATAGTGCTTTTACCAATGCATAAAATGCATGGAGAAGTCATTTCGAATGACTGGTCCTCAGTGTTGTGAGAACGATGACTGGTTAAAATTTTTCGTGGTTTCTTGTTCAGTCCATAGGCCTACATCATGTGGCAAACCGGTGAGCATGTGGCTCTATTAGTATAGGAGATACCTGAAAACATATCACACTTTTCATCATAGTGCTTTTACCAATGCATAAAATGCATGGAGAAGTCATTTCGAATGACTGGTCCTCAGTGTTGTGAGAACGATGACTGGTTAAAATTTTTGGTGGTTTCTTGTTCAGTCCATAGGCCTACATCATGTGGCAAACCGGTGAGCATGTGGCTCTATTAGTATAGGAGATACCTGAAAACATATCACACTTTTCATCATAGTGCTTTTACCAATGCATAAAATGCATGGAGAAGTCATTTCGAATGACTGGTCCTCAGTGTTGTGAGAACGATGACTGGTTAAAATTTTTGGTGGTTTCGGGGGCGTGGCCTAGGCAGCAATGGTGTAGGTTGTGCTGCCAGAGAGCTCTGAGGAGGCATCCTCTAAATCGGCACACATCTACAATCTAAATCGTTTTTTCTCACCTTTGGGCAGTGGATACTGACTCCCAAGACTATCGGGGTCATTTGGAGACCTTTATTGTCAAAATCGGACACTATTTGAAGACTTTGAAGGCTCTGGGCCTAGCCGCATGTCTGAGGCCATGTCTTTGGCCTGACCACAAAGCCTCCCGGTAAGCCCTTATTGCTGGGCAAAGAAGATCTGCACACAAGAGGGCCCCCCTGCTGGACCCCTCGGCTCAAATCCCACAGGTGCTGTGAAAACGAATCCCCCCCTCGCCCGGACCCATCCACTGCGGCTCCGCAGGTCGGGCCCAACATCAGTCCGAAGGGCTCCCCTCCTCCCCCCTTGCAGGGCGGGCGAGCAGGGGGCAGAACACACAGCTTCACACACCGCCGGAGCCTGAGATCAGCAGCGAGTGCTGGCGCGGTCTGACTGAAGCAGTCAGAGCCGCCCCAGCACCAGCACACAGCGGCCGCCGAGAAGCATTTACCCGGAGAGGGTGAGCGCTGCGGTGCGCTCTCCTCTCCCCCTCTGCAGCCCCAAGCCTCAGTCCCGCAGGAGCTGCGGGCTGAGTGAAGTAGCAGAGGACGCTGCAGCATCTATTCCCCACGGCCGCCGGGACCCGGGGAGGAGGGCGCGGGGGTGCGCTCCCCTCCTCCACCTCTCCCTGACGACAAGGCGGGTGCCGAGCAGCTCGCAAAGAGCCCTTCAGCCGCGCTGTGCCAGGCGCGCTGGAGAGGCTGAAGACCTCCAGCGGTCCTCCCCACTCCGGAGCGCTGCAGAAGCGCGAACACAGCAGCGGATCCACGCTCAGCATCGGGTAAGGTGACCGCGTCCTGGCGATTCACCCTCCCCCTCAGTCCCGGCCCCGGCACTCGGAACTTATCATCAGCAGTGTCGCTGCAGCCTGAGTCTGCAGCACAGCAGCGCCGCACCAGCGGCTGTTTTACCGGGCTCCCCCACTCACTTCCCGGGCACAGCACTCGGCAGGATTAACCCCTGCATAGCTGCAGCAAGAGCCTGCAGCACAGCAGCGCCGCACCTGCGGCTGATTTACTGTGCTCCCCCCCTCTCACTTCCCGGGCACAGCACTCAGAGACCTTAACCCTTGTGCGGCTGCAGTATTGACCCTGCAAACTTCAGCGCCCACTTGCAGCTGATATCCCGGGCGCCCCCCCCCCCCACGCATATATTCACATCGCTGTGCACGCCGTTCGGACGGCCCCCCCCCCCTCTCTCCCCCCCTCTGCAAAACATAAGGGCTCCCTGGAGGGAACCCCTGAGCCACATTAAGCCGCACCAGACAACTGAGCGGCGGCTCCCACACCGGTAAAGCCGGTAACTAACTCCTTCATCGCTGATGTTCACTTAAGCAGTCTTTACTGAGTCTGATATTTACTGCTAACCTCTAACTGTGTTGAGGAGTGATTAACCACCTGTGAACTCAACCCCACACAGCTAAATTCCTGGGATTCCCACAGCTCCCAGATACAAGCTCTTAGGGAAAGCTGCTCAGCAACTCCTGTTTGTACAACCAAGCACCCTGCATTTTACCCTTTCCCTCCTGGAATCTATGAGGATTTCTGGAGTGGGAGTTAGTGAACAAGAAGAAACAAGAATTCACAGTTAATATATTGTTTTGTATTTGTTGTGCCCAGCGCTGGATTATATGTGACGTTCTGTTATTTCTTATAGTCTAACATAGTACCAGACAGAGCTCGCTCGGCTCTGCTACATCTCTAGAAAAATCTGACTTCTCTGAGACAGGGATCAAGGGGCCCACATCTGACTCACTGGCCCATACCCTCAGCAAACACTGCTATATATTGATAATTCCTGTCTCACTTTCACTTTCACTCTGTTTCACACAGTTTAACTCATTGCTCACCGGCCGTTCAGCACTCTCTGCTACATTTGAGTGTTTAGCTTACCATATCTTCTTTATACTACTTAAAGGTTAAAGGAGCGCATAACTGTGTATATAATCTCCTGTATAGACTCAGGGAGTGGGCTCAGTGAGAGTTCCTAGTGATAATATTTCCTTACTGCACATTTGTTGCATCGGTGGGCTGATTTGGCCCAGAGAGTGGCTGCGAAATACTTGCGTGTGTTTGTGATATTGCTGCGCATTGGATTCGGCCAGTCACACAGTCCTAACACCAAATTTCTCTAATAATCAGTTTACTACTCAGTAACAATGAGCCGCTCAAATGCCAAAAACTACATCTCAAAGCTCCCCCAGCCCAACTCTCAAAAATCCAATAAACCATACTCATCAGGTCGCAATCCCTCCCTAGATCTGGTAAATGTTATAAGCCCAGTTAAGGCCAGATCTAGATCTAGGTCCCCAAGGACCCCTCTTAACAGTCCAGGTGACAAATCAGTACAACGTAACAAGTCCCAAAACAAACCTTCACAACACCACAACAAGGACACAGAAATGGATACGTCCATTTCAAAAAAAAGGCCGGGTCCAGTTGAGTGGGGGGATGAGAGAAAAGTTGCTTCCGATTACTCGGGCTACGACTCGGAAGATTTTTCTCCGAACGCAAGCCCAGTGAGAAGAAGAACAAAAAATGCACAAACTGGCTTAGAGGACTCTACTTCACATTTCCTGAGCATGATGGATGCTCATATGAAAGTAATAACCAAACAAATCAGAGAGGAAATGCACCTCAATTTTGAAAAACACTCTAGCCAGATACATAAATCAATGGAGATGTTCACTGAAAAATTAGGAAAACAGGAGGAAAAAATTAAGGGGTTGGAGAAAACTGTGGCCAGGCATACAGCCGAAAATAAAGATCTCAGGTCGGAAGTAAACCGACTCAGATTAAAAATGGCTGACCTGGAGGACAGAAGCAGACGTAATAACGTAAAAATTCGCGGCATCCCCGAAAACGTCACCCCAGACAAACTCCTCAACTTCGCCCAATCCTTGATTAAAAAAGTTATCCCATCCATTTCACCCCAAGAGCTCACAATAGACAGGATCCATAGACTGCCCAAGCCCTCAAGCGTTGCTGCAGACCTTCCTAGAGACACAATTCTTAGGATTCACTTTTTCCACATAAAAGAACAGCTTCAAAACTTTATCAAAGTGGAGAAAAAGTTCCCTGAGCCCTTTGAGAACTTAAAACTATTCGCGGATCTATCCAGAGAGACTCTGGAGGGTAGGAGAGCCTTTAAGAAAGTGACAAATTCTCTGAAAGACATGGGAATCTCATATAAATGGGGGTTCCCGCTGAAGCTTCTGGTACAATACAAAAGTAAAACTATCCCCATCAGTACTCCTGAAGACGGAGAAAGATTCATCTCTTCTATCACTTAGTTTAGTGTAAGTGTTATCTTTCCCTGAGTAATCTATACGATATGACCTTAACCTGCTGCCTATAAATAATTCCTTGTAGGGGGTTTCAAGGTCCAAGATGTTACCAATGTTATAATGTTCATAATGTTTATAGTGTTCATAATGTTTATATTAAAATTTTGTATTCCTTTGTCCACTTTTTCTATAACTCGGAGGATGCCTCAAGTTCCATCCAGAGCTCTTTCACGAACTTTCCCCCGAGCAGCGAAGAACCCACTGGAGGGTTTCTTCGGAGAGGACAAGTCAAGTTTTCAAGTGTGTGTTGTTTTACTTTGTATCTTGATCTTACTGCACACTAAAAGTAATTTTTTAGTGTATTTCTGTTATATAAGTTTCTAAATTTACTTACAGGTATCCACAGGTGAATAACTTCTTCATATCCCTCCACCCTTAATCAAACATGTCTCTTAAGATAATGACATATAATGTTAGGGGTCTTAACATCCCGAGAAAGAGGTCCTCTATCAAAAATGAACTGGTTAGATCAAAGTCCGATATCATGTGCATACAAGAAACCAAATTTAGAGCCAACGATCACCCAAAATTTACAGATAGAAAGTTCTCACAGGTTTTCGAATCTTGTGGCAGCAAAAAGAAAGCCGGTGTTATGACCATAATTAGTCACAATGTATCATTTGAACTCATCAAGGAATGTAAGGACTCAAAAGGTAATTTTCATATCCTAATCGGTAACATCAATAACCATCCTTTCACTATTGTCAACATATACGTCCCGAACAAAGGCCAAATTAGATTTCTGGATAGGCTCATGAGAAAGGTGTTGGAAATAAAGAAGGGTGACTTAGTAGTGGTGGGAGATTTCAACGCGGTTCCTGATGGCCACCTCGACTCCTCATCCCAAAACAGGCATAAATATTTGACCCTAAACAAATGGCTCCACCAAAATGAAATGTATGACATTTTCAGATGTCTCAACACCACCTCTATTGAGTACACTCACTTTTCTGACGTGCATCATTCCGCCTCTAGAATCGACCTGATAATCTCCAACATTTTTTCACTACCAAAATTTAGAAAAATCTCAATCCTTCCTAAAACAATCTCAGACCACTCCCCTGTCACTGCAGAACTAACTTACGGTCCAGCATCCAAATCTCACATTTCATGGAGGTGCAACTCTTCTATTCTTTGTAATCCAGTCCATAAAAACGCAATAAACCAGACTATCAAAAATTACTTTAGAGAGAATAATTCAGATTCAATTGACCCATTCACCCTCTGGAACGCCCATAAGGCTGTGGTCAGAGGGGCCTTAATCCAAATTTCCGCTAGGGAAAAAAAGCAAAATAGGGCCAAAATAAAAGAGTTACAGTCAAAAATAAAAATCAAGGAAACAGAACTTGCTAACTCAACCATCCACTCTCCCAGTCAACATACTGAACTGATGTCCCTTAGGCAGGAGTTGAGGACCATAATCTTCTCCTTTTATGACGCGTCAATTGGGTCTCTAAAATTCAAACAATTTACCTCCCTAAACAAGCCTAACAGGTTCATGCTAAACAGATTGAAGAAGCAAAGGATCCAAAATAGGATCATAAAAATAGTACCCCCAGGTGGTCGCATGCTTACGCACCCGCAGGACATAGTGGAGGCGTTTGCTGCCTTTTATTCTGATTTATACAATCTCAACTCGAACCCCCAACTAGTACAACCATTGGACACTGATATTAAAAAATTCTTGTCAAATCTTAATCTACCTAGACTAACGCCGGAAAACATAGATGTACTCACCGCCCCGTTCTCCCCTGAAGAAATTTCCGAAAACATTAAAAAATTAAAATCTCTGAAAGCCCCAGGGCCGGACGGCTTCACCAACGAGTATTTCAAATCTTTCAGTGAGATCCTAGCCCCACACATGTCTAAAATCTTTAATTCTGCTGCAACTCTTGGCAAGTTCCCAAAAGAAATGTTGGAGGCCTCAATCATCTTAATCCCCAAAGCCAAAGGCGACCCAGTCCATCTTCCAAACTATAGGCCAATATCCTTAGTCAATTCAGACATCAAACTATATTCCAAAATCATTGCAAATAGAATCAATAATTTCCTTCCGAATTTAATAGTTAACGATCAGATAGGGTTTGTCAGGGGCAGACAATCGAGCGATGGAACTAGAAGAATTATAAACCTGATGAAGCTTATCAATTCAAAAAAAATCCCCTCAATTTTTGCCTCACTGGACGCAGAAAAGGCGTTTGACCGTTTGAACTGGTCATACTTAAAACTCACTCTACAACAATTCGGTTTTAACCCAAATTCTATCTCTGCAATCATGGCTCTGTACTCGGGTCCCACCGCCAGGGTTTTTTCCAATAATCACCTTTCATCTCCTTTTTTAATTACAAACGGTACACGTCAGGGTTGCCCCCTGTCCCCTTTGCTGTTCGCTTTGGCGATGGAGCCTCTGGCTCAGTCAATAAGAAAAGATAATAGCATAACCGGCATCCAAACAAAAAATAGAGAATTCAAAATCGGCCTCTTCGCCGACGATGTCATCCTGACCCTGACGAACCCTATAGTTTCTGTTCCTGCTACCCAAAAATTATTAGATACCTTCTCCCAGCTCTCATACTTCAAAATCAATAAAACCAAATCCCAAATTATGCAATTTAACCTCGACCCCACTCAAATCAAAGAATTATCAAAAGCAACCTCGTGGAGCTGGGCAACTAGCGATTTCACCTATCTGGGGATAAAAATCACAAAAAATATAGATTCTCTCGTCCCTACCAACCTTGACATCTTAATCAAAACTATCTCATCTGATCTGAACCACTTTGCAGGGAGAGATCTCTCATGGTGGGGAAAGAACTTATCAGTAAAAACATTTATAATCCCTAAAATTCTATATATATTTAGGTCCATCCCTGTTCCTATCTCAACCTCTTACTTATCTAACATCCAAACTCTGATCAACAAGTTCTTATGGAACAAGAAAAAAGCTAGAGTAGCTATTAGTACTCTCTACAGAAATAAAGCGTCAGGGGGAATGGGCCTTCCCAACATTTTGGCTCATTACCACACAAACCTGATTAAACAAAGTTGCTCCTGGTGGTCTAAATCAGAACACCCAGCCTGGCTGGAGATCGAATCATCTTTGAACCTGGATAGAGCCCCTAGAAAATTGATCCTAAACCAGCTCATGAATATAAAAAATTCTAGTAATAAATCCCACCCAATTTTTATTGCAATAAGTAATGCATGGTCCAAATTTGCTAGGCCCAAAAGAGGAACTGAAAGATTCGAGTCTCTGAAAAATCTGGCTATCTCTTATATATTTGAGTTGCATAACAAAATGGTCAACCCCAAATGGTCCGACTACAAAATCACAAAACTTTCCCATATATTTGACGGAGAAAATTTTATCCCTTTTAATTCTCTCAAAAACACTTACAATGTCCCCTCTGCTATGTTTTTTGAGTACATGATCCTCAAGGATCAATGTCAGAAATTCGTATCAAAAAAGCCTAGCTTCTCTGAAGCGGCTATAAATCTGATTTGTAACCCTGACCACAATATTTTCTGGAGCTACAGATATATCTATAGCTGGTTCAACCATGATTCAGACTTCGCGAAATCCCCTTCCATGCTTAAATGGGAGCAAGATCTCCAGACAATAATTGACCCAGATGAATGGGAAAGCGCGTTGGTCCACTCATACTCAGCTTCCATTTCTATGTCATTACAAGAGTCCTATTTCAAACTAGTCACACGCTGGTACCTCACCCCAGCAAGACTGTCTATGATAGGGGGTCATACCTCCCCAGATTGTTGGAGGGCGTGCGGACACAGGGGCAATCTGCTCCATATCTTCTGGAGCTGTCCCAAAATTAAATCTCTTTGGTCTAAAATCTCTGGCTTGATTGGAGTACTTCTGAATAAAAACTTCATCCTGACTCCTCAGATGGCATTGCTCTCTGTGGGATTAAGCGACACACACTTTCCTCTCAAAGCGTTGGTCATTAATATTCTCTTAATCACCAAAAATGCCATCGCATACAATTGGAAAAAGCCTAAACCTCCATCATTCCAAGAGATCAAGGATCGTATTGACCTCCATAGAACATACGAGCAAAAATTCGCCCTAAATAATGACAGCCTCAAAAAATGCTCGAAAAAATGGGCTCGTTGGGAAGAAGTCTTCCCGTAGCAATTATCAGTTGAAATTGGCACAAAGCGAACCGGACTTTGATCTAAAGTGTCTGCAATTCAGGACTGCTCCGTGAGTCTACCCCTCTTTCGTGAGCAAATGTATTATAAATATAATTATAATTATTCACCTTCCAAATGCTGTTTTATCATTTAACAAATTTGGTTACCTGTTGTCGCTTACTTCAAGTGTCTTCTCTCCCCCTTCTGTCTTCCCACGTTCTCCCCCCCCTTCCTTCCAGCCCCCCCCTCCACTCCCCCCTTCCCTCTCCCCGCATCCCCACTTTTCCCTTTTCCATTCCTGCCCAGTTAATTGTTAAAATCCAATAAAGATTATTTGGAAAAAAAAAAAAAAAAAAAATTTTTGGTGGTTTCTTGTTCAGTCCATAGGCCTAGATCATGTGGCAAACCGGTGAGCATGTGGCTCTATTAGTATAGGAGATACCTGAAAACATATCACACTTTTCATCATAGTGCTTTTACCAATGCATAAAATGCATGGAGAAGTCATTTCGAATGACTGGTCCTCAGTGTTGTGAGAACGATGACTGGTTAAAATTTTTGGTGGTTTCTTGTTCAGTCCATAGGCCTACATCATGTGGCAAACCGGTGAGCATGTGGCTCTATTAGTATAGGAGATACCTGAAAACATATCACACTTTTCATCATAGAGCTTTTACCAATGCATAAAATGCATGGAGAAGTCATTTCGAATGACTGGTCCTCAGTGTTGTGAGAACGATGACTGGTTAAAATTTTTGGTGGTTTCTTGTTCAGTCCATAGGCCTACATCATGTGGCAAACCGGTGAGCATGTGGCTCTATTAGTATAGGAGATACCTGAAAACATATCACACTTTTCATCATAGTGCTTTTACCAATGCATAAAATGCATGGAGAAGTCATTTCGAATGACTGGTCCTCAGTGTTGTGAGAACGATGACTGGTTAAAATTTTTGGTGGTTTCTTGTTCAGTCCATAGGCCTACATCATGTGGCAAACCGGTGAGCATGTGGCTCTATTAGTATAGGAGATACCTGAAAACATATCACACTTTTCATCATAGTGCTTTTACCAATGCATAAAATGCATGGAGAAGTCATTTCGAATGACTGGTCCTCAGTGTTGTGAGAACGATGACTGGTTAAAATTTTTGGTGGTTTCTTGTTCAGTCCATAGGCCTACATCATGTGGCAAACCGGTGAGCATGTGGCTCTATTAGTATAGGAGATACCTGAAAACATATCACACTTTTCATCATAGTGCTTTTACCAATGCATAAAATGCATGGAGAAGTCATTTCGAATGACTGGTCCTCAGTGTTGTGAGAACGATGACTGGTTAAAATTTTTGGTGGTTTCTTGTTCAGTCCATAGGCCTACATCATGTGGCAAACCGGTGAGCATGTGGCTCTATTAGTATAGGAGATACCTGAAAACATATCACACTTTTCATCATAGTGCTTTTACCAATGCATAAAATGCGTGGAGAAGTCATTTCGAATGACTGGTCCTCAGTGTTGTGAGAACGATGACTGGTTAAAATTTTTGGTGGTTTCTTGTTCAGTCCATAGGCCTACATCATGTGGCAAACCGGTGAGCATGTGGCTCTATTAGTATAGGAGATACCTGAAAACATATCACACTTTTCATCATAGTGCTTTTACCAATGCATAAAATGCATGGAGAAGTCATTTCGAATGACTGGTCCTCAGTGTTGTGAGAACGATGACTGGTTAAAATTTTTCGTGGTTTCTTGTTCAGTCCATAGGCCTACATCATGTGGCAAACCGGTGAGCATGTGGCTCTATTAGTATAGGAGATACCTGAAAACATATCACACTTTTCATCATAGTGCTTTTACCAATGCATAAAATGCATGGAGAAGTCATTTCGAATGACTGGTCCTCAGTGTTGTGAGAACGATGACTGGTTAAAATTTTTCGTGGTTTCTTGTTCAGTCCATAGGCCTACATCATGTGGCAAACCGGTGAGCATGTGGCTCTATTAGTATAGGAGATACCTGAAAACATATCACACTTTTCATCATAGTGCTTTTACCAATGCATAAAATGCATGGAGAAGTCATTTCGAATGACTGGTCCTCAGTGTTGTGAGAACGATGACTGGTTAAAATTTTTGGTGGTTTCTTGTTCAGTCCATAGGCCTACATCATGTGGCAAACCGGTGAGCATGTGGCTCTATTAGTATAGGAGATACCTGAAAACATATCACACTTTTCATCATAGTGCTTTTACCAATGCATAAAATGCATGGAGAAGTCATTTCGAATGACTGGTCCTCAGTGTTGTGAGAACGATGACTGGTTAAAATTTTTGGTGGTTTCTTGTTCAGTCCATAGGCCTACATCATGTGGCAAACCGGTGAGCATGTGGCTCTATTAGTATAGGAGATACCTGAAAACATATCACACTTTTCATCATAGTGCTTTTACCAATGCATAAAATGCATGGAGAAGTCATTTCGAATGACTGGTCCTCAGTGTTGTGAGAACGATGACTGGTTAAAATTTTTGGTGGTTTCTTGTTCAGTCCATAGGCCTACATCATGTGGCAAACCGGTGAGCATGTGGCTCTATTAGTATAGGAGATACCTGAAAACATATCACACTTTTCATCATAGTGCTTTTACCAATGCATAAAATGCATGGAGAAGTCATTTCGAATGACTGGTCCTCAGTGTTGTGAGAACGATGACTGGTTAAAATTTTTCGTGGTTTCTTGTTCAGTCCATAGGCCTACATCATGTGGCAAACCGGTGAGCATGTGGCTCTATTAGTATAGGAGATACCTGAAAACATATCACACTTTTCATCATAGTGCTTTTACCAATGCATAAAATGCATGGAGAAGTCATTTCGAATGACTGGTCCTCAGTGTTGTGAGAACGATGACTGGTTAAAATTTTTGGTGGTTTCTTGTTCAGTCCATAGGCCTACATCATGTGGCAAACCGGTGAGCATGTGGCTCTATTAGTATAGGAGATACCTGAAAACATATCACACTTTTCATCATAGTGCTTTTACCAATGCATAAAATGCATGGAGAAGTCATTTCGAATGACTGGTCCTCAGTGTTGTGAGAACGATGACTGGTTAAAATTTTTGGTGGTTTCTTGTTCAGTCCATAGGCCTACATCATGTGGCAAACCGGTGAGCATGTGGCTCTATTAGTATAGGAGATACCTGAAAACATATCACACTTTTCATCATAGTGGTTTTACCAATGCATAAAATGCATGGAGAAGTCATTTCGAATGACTGGTCCTCAGTGTTGTGAGAACGATGACTGGTTAAAATTTTTGGTGGTTTCTTGTTCAGTCCATAGGCCTACATCATGTGGCAAACCGGTGAGCATGTGGCTCTATAAGTATAGGAGATACCTGAAAACATATCACACTTTTCATCATAGTGCTTTTACCAATGCATAAAATGCATGGAGAAGTCATTTCGAATGACTGGTCCTCAGTGTTGTGAGAACGATGACTGGTTAAAATTTTTGGTGGTTTCTTGTTCAGTCCATAGGCCTACATCATGTGGCAAACCGGTGAGCATGTGGCTCTATTAGTATAGGAGATACCTGAAAACATATCACACTTTTCATCATAGTGCTTTTACCAATGCATAAAATGCATGGAGAAGTCATTTCGAATGACTGGTCCTCAGTGTTGTGAGAACGATGACTGGTTAAAATATTTGGTGGTTTCTTGTTCAGTCCATAGGCCTACATCATGTGGCAAACCGGTGAGCATGTGGCTCTATTAGTATAGGAGATACCTGAAAACATATCACACTTTTCATCATAGTGCTTTTACCAATGCATAAAATGCATGGAGAAGTCATTTCGAATGACTGGTCCTCAGTGTTGTGAGAACGATGACTGGTTAAAATTTTTGGTGGTTTCTTGTTCAGTCCATAGGCCTACATCATGTGGCAAACCGGTGAGCATGTGGCTCTATTAGTATAGGAGATACCTGAAAACATATCACACTTTTCATCATAGTGCTTTTACCAATGCATAAAATGCATGGAGAAGTCATTTCGAATGACTGGTCCTCAGTGTTGTGAGAACGATGACTGGTTAAAATTTTTGGTGGTTTCTTGTTCAGTCCATAGGCCTACATCATGTGGCAAACCGGTGAGCATGTGGCTCTATTAGTATAGGAGATACCTGAAAACATATCACACTTTTCATCATAGTGCTTTTACCAATGCATAAAATGCATGGAGAAGTCATTTCGAATGACTGGTCCTCAGTGTTGTGAGAACGATGACTGGTTAAAATTTTTGGTGGTTTCTTGTTCAGTCCATAGGCCTACATCATGTGGCAAACCGGTGAGCATGTGGCTCTATTAGTATAGGAGATACCTGAAAACATATCACACTTTTCATCATAGTGCTTTTACCAATGCATAAAATGCATGGAGAAGTCATTTCGAATGACTGGTCCTCAGTGTTGTGAGAACGATGACTGGTTAAAATTTTTGGTGGTTTCTTGTTCAGTCCATAGGCCTACATCATGTGGCAAACCGGTGAGCATGTGGCTCTATTAGTATAGGAGATACCTGAAAACATATCACACTTTTCATCATAGAGCTTTTACCAATGCATAAAATGCATGGAGAAGTCATTTCGAATGACTGGTCCTCAGTGTTGTGAGAACGATGACTGGTTAAAATTTTTGGTGGTTTCTTGTTCAGTCCATAGGCCTACATCATGTGGCAAACCGGTGAGCATGTGGCTCTATTAGTATAGGAGATACCTGAAAACATATCACAACTTTTCATCATAGTGCTTTTACCAATGCATAAAATGCATGGAGAAGTCATTTCGAATGACTGGTCCTCAGTGTTGTGAGAACGATGACTGGTTAAAATTTTGGTGGTTCTCTTGTTCAGTCCATAGGCCTACATCATGTGGCAAACCGGTGAGCATGTGGCTCTATTAGTATAGGAGATACCTGAAAACATATCACACTTTTCATCATAGTGCTTTTACCAATGCATAAAATGCATGGAGAAGTCATTTCGAATGACTGGTCCTCAGTGTTTGTGAGAACGATGACTGGTTAAAATTTTTGGTGGTTTCTTGTTCAGTCCATAGGCCTACATCATGTGGCAAACCGGTGAGCATGTGGCTCTATTAGTATAGGAGATACCTGAAAACATATCACACTTTTCATCATAGTGCTTTTACCAATGCATAAAATGCATGGAGAAGTCATTTCGAATGACTGGTCCTCAGTGTTGTGAGAACGATGACTGGTTAAAATTTTTGGTGGTTTCTTGTTCAGTCCATAGGCCTACATCATGTGGCAAACCGGTGAGCATGTGGCTCTATTAGTATAGGAGATACCTGAAAACATCACACTTTTCATCATAGTGCTTTTACCAATGCATAAAATGCGTGGAGAAGTCATTTCGAATGACTGGTCCTCAGTGTGTGAGAACGATGACTGGTTAAAATTTTTGGTGGTTTCTTGTTCAGTCCATAGGCCTACATCATGTGGCAAACCGGTGAGCATGTGGCTCTATTAGTATAGGAGATACCTGAAAACATATCACACTTTTCATCATAGTGCTTTTACCAATGCATAAAATGCATGGAGAAGTCATTTCGAATGACTGGTCCTCAGTGTTGTGAGAACGATGACTGGTTAAAATTTTTCGTGGTTTCTTGTTCAGTCCATAGGCCTACATCATGTGGCAAACGGGTGAGCATGTGGCTCTATTAGTATAGGAGATACCTGAAAACATATCACACTTTTCATCATAGTGCTTTTACCAATGCATAAAATGCATGGAGAAGTCATTTCGAATGACTGGTCCTCAGTGTTGTGAGAACGATGACTGGTTAAAATTTTTCGTGGTTTCTTGTTCAGTCCATAGGCCTACATCATGTGGCAAACCGGTGAGCATGTGGCTCTATTAGTATAGGAGATACCTGAAAACATATCACACTTTTCATCATAGTGCTTTTACCAATGCATAAAATGCATGGAGAAGTCATTTCGAATGACTGGTCCTCAGTGTTGTGAGAACGATGACTGGTTAAAATTTTTGGTGGTTTCTTGTTCAGTCCATAGGCCTACATCATAAGGCAAACCGCGTGAGCATGTGGCTCTATTAGTATAGGAGATACCTGAAAACATATCACACTTTTCATCATAGTGCTTTTACCAATGCATAAAATGCATGGAGAAGTCATTTCGAATGACTGGTCCTCAGTGTTGTGAGAACGATGACTGGTTAAAATTTTTGGTGGTTTCTTGTTCAGTCCATAGGCCTACATCATGTGGCAAACCGGTGAGCATGTGGCTCTATTAGTATAGGAGATACCTGAAAACATATCACACTTTTCATCATAGTGCTTTTACCAATGCATAAAATGCATGGAGAAGTCATTTCGAATGACTGGTCCTCAGTGTTGTGAGAACGATGACTGGTTAAAATTTTTGGTGGTTTCTTGTTCAGTCCATAGGCCTACATCATGTGGCAAACCGGTGAGCATGTGGCTCTATTAGTATAGGAGATACCTGAAAACATATCACACTTTTCATCATAGTGCTTTTACCAATGCATAAAATGCATGGAGAAGTCATTTCGAATGACTGGTCCTCAGTGTTGTGAGAACGATGACTGGTTAAAATTTTTCGTGGTTTCTTGTTCAGTCCATAGGCCCTACATCATGTGGCAAACCGGTGAGCATGTGGCTCTATTAGTATAGGAGATACCTGAAAACATATCACACTTTTCATCATAGTGCTTTTACCAATGCATAAAATGCATGGAGAAGTCATTTCGAATGACTGGTCCTCAGTGTTGTGAGAACGATGACTGGTTAAAATTTTTGGTGGTTTCTTGTTCAGTCCATAGGCCTACATCATGTGGCAAACCGGTGAGCATGTGGCTCTATTAGTATAGGAGATACCTGAAAACATATCACACTTTTCATCATAGTGCTTTTACCAATGCATAAAATGCATGGAGAAGTCATTTCGAATGACTGGTCCTCAGTGTTGTGAGAACGATGACTGGTTAAAATTTTTGGTGGTTTCTTGTTCAGTCCATAGGCCTACATCATGTGGCAAACCGGTGAGCATGTGGCTCTATTAGTATAGGAGATACCTGAAAACATATCACACTTTTCATCATAGTGCTTTTACCAATGCATAAAATGCATGGAGAAGTCATTTCGAATGACTGGTCCTCAGTGTTGTGAGAACGATGACTGGTTAAAATTTTTGGTGGTTTCTTGTTCAGTCCATAGGCCTACATCATGTGGCAAACCGGTGAGCATGTGGCTCTATAGTATAGGAGATACCTGAAAACATATCACACTTTTCATCATAGTGCTTTTACCAATGCATAAAATGCATGGAGAAGTCATTTCGAATGACTGGTCCTCAGTGTTGTGAGAACGATGACTGGTTAAAATTTTTGGTGGTTTCTTGTTCAGTCCATAGGCCTACATCATGTGGCAAACCGGTGAGCATGTGGCTCTATTAGTATAGGAGATACCTGAAAACATATCACACTTTTCATCATAGTGCTTTTACCAATGCATAAAATGCATGGAGAAGTCATTTCGAATGACTGGTCCTCAGTGTTGTGAGAACGATGACTGGTTAAAATTTTTGGTGGTTTCTTGTTCAGTCCATAGGCCTACATCATGTGGCAAACCGGTGAGCATGTGGCTCTATTAGTATAGGAGATACCTGAAAACATATCACACTTTTCATCATAGTGCTTTTACCAATGCATAAAATGCATGGAGAAGTCATTTCGAATGACTGGTCCTCAGTGTTGTGAGAACGATGACTGGTTAAAATTTTTGGTGGTTTCTTGTTCAGTCCATAGGCCTACATCATGTGGCAAACCGTGTGAGCATGTGGCTCTATTAGTATAGGAGATACCTGAAAACATATCACACTTTTCATCATAGTGCATTTACCAATGCATGAAATGCATGGAGAAGTCATTTCGAATGACTGGTCCTCAGTGTTGTGAGAACGATGACTGGTTAAAATTTTTGGTGGTTTCTTGTTCAGTCCATAGGCCTACATCATGTGGCAAACCGGTGAGCATGTGGCTCTATTAGTATAGGAGATACCTGAAAACATATCACACTTTTCATCATAGTGCTTTTACCAATGCATAAAATGCATGGAGAAGTCATTTCGAATGACTGGGTCCCTCAGTGTTGTGAGAACGATGACTGGTTAAAATTTTTGGTGGTTTCTTGTTCAGTCCATAGGCCTACATCATGTGGCAAACCGGTGAGCATGTGGCTCTATTAGTATAGGAGATACCTGAAAACATATCACACTTTTCATCATAGTGCTTTTACCAATGCATAAAATGCATGGAGAAGTCATTTCGAATGACTGGTCCTCAGTGTTGTGAGAACGAATGACTGGTTAAAATTTTTGGTGGTTTCTTGTTCAGTCCATAGGCCCTACATCATGTGGCAAACCGGTGAGCATGTGGCTCTATTAGTATAGGAGATACCTGAAAACATATCACACTTTTCATCATAGTGCTTTTACCAATGCATAAAATGCATGGAGAAGTCATTTCGAATGACTGGTCCTCAGTGTTGTGAGAACGATGACTGGTTAAAATTTTTGGTGGTTTCTTGTTCAGTCCATAGGCCTACATCATGTGGCAAACCGGTGAGCATGTGGCTCTATTAGTATAGGAGATACCTGAAAACATATCACACTTTTCATCATAGTGCTTTTACCAATGCATAAAATGCATGGAGAAGTCATTTCGAATGACTGGTCCTCAGTGTTGTGAGAACGATGACTGGTTAAAATTTTTGGTGGTTTCTTGTTCAGTCCATAGGCCTACATCATGTGGCAAACCGGTGAGCATGTGGCTCTATTAGTATAGGAGATACTGAAAACATATCACACTTTTCATCATAGTGCTTTTACCAATGCATAAAATGCATGGAGAAGTCATTTCGAATGACTGGTCCTCAGTGTTGTGAGAACGATGACTGGTTAAAATTTTTGGTGGTTTCTTGTTCAGTCCATAGGCCTACATCATGTGGCAAACCGGAGTGAGCATGTGGCTCTATTAGTATAGGGATACCTGAAAATCATCACACTTTTCATCATAGTGCTTTTACCAATGCATAAAATGCATGGAGAAGTCATTTCGAATGACTGGTCCTCAGTGTTGTGAGAACGATGACTGGTTAAAATTTTTGGTGGTTTCTTGTTCAGTCCATAGGCCTACATCATGTGGCAAACCGGTGAGCATGTGGCTCTATTAGTATAGGAGATAACTGAAAACATATCACACTTTTCATCATATTGCTTTTACCAATGCATAAATGCATGGAGAAGTCATTTCGAATGACTGGTCCTCAGTGTTGTGAGAACGATGACTGGTTAAAATTTTTGGTGGTTTCTTGTTCAGTCCATAGGCCTACATCATGTGGCAAACCGGTGAGCATGTGGCTCTATTAGTATAGGAGATACCTGAAAACATATCACACTTTTCATCATAGTGCTTTTACCAATGCATAAAATGCATGGAGAAGTCATTTCGAATGACTGGTCCTCAGTGTTGTGAGAACGATTGACTGGTTAAATTTTTGGTGGTTTCTTGTTCAGTCCATAGGCCTACATCATGTGGCAAACCGGTGAGCATGTGGCTCTATTAGTATAGGAGATACCTGAAAACATATCACACTTTTCATCATAGTGCTTTTACCAATGCATAAAATGCATGGAGAAGTCATTTCGAATGACTGGTCCTCAGTGTTGTGAGAACGATGACTGGTTAAGATTTTTGGTGGTTTCTTGTTCAGTCCATAGGCCTACATCATGTGGCAAACCGGTGAGCATGTGGCTCTATTAGTATAGGAGATACCTGAAAACATATCACACTTTTCATCACTAGTGCTTTTACCAATGCATAAAATGCATGGAGAAGTCATTTCGAATGACTGGTCCTCAGTGTTGTGAGAACGATGACTGGTTAAAATTTTTGGTGGTTTCTTGTTCAGTCCCATAGGCCTACATCATGTGGCAAACCGGTGAGCATGTGGCTCTATTAGTATAGGAGATACCTGAAAACATATCACACTTTTCATCATAGTGCTTTTACCAATGCATAAAATGCATGGAGAAGTCATTTCGAATGACTGGTCCTCAGTGTTGTGAGAACGATGACTGGTTAAAATTTTTGGTGGTTTCTTGTTCAGTCCATAGGCCTACATCATGTGGCAAACCGGTGAGCATGTGGCTCTATTAGTATAGGAGATACCTGAAAACATATCACACTTTTCATCATAGTGCTTTTACCAATGCATAAAATGCATGGAGAAGTCATTTCGAATGACTGGTCCTCAGTGTTGTGAGAACGATGACTGGTTAAATTTTTGGTGGTTTCTTGTTCAGTCCATAGGCCTACATCATGTGGCAAACCGGTGAGCATGTGGCTCTATTAGTATAGGAGATACCTGAAAACATATCACACTTTTCATCATAGTGCTTTTACCAATGCATAAAATGCATGGAGAAGTCATTTCGAATGACTGGTCCTCAGTGTTGTGAGAACGATGACTGGTTAAAATTTTTGGTGGTTTCTTGTTCAGTCCATAGGCCTACATCATGTGGCAAACCGGTGAGCATGTGGCTCTATTAGTATAGGAGATACCTGAAAACATATCACACTTTTCATCATAGTGCTTTTACCAATGCATAAAATGCATGGAGAAGTCATTCGAATGACTGGTCCTCAGTGTTGTGAGAACGATGACTGGTTAAATTTTTGGTGGTTTCTTGTTCAGTCCATAGGCCTACATCATGTGGCAAACCGGTGAGCATGTGGCTCTATTAGTATAGGAGATACCTGAAAACATATCACACTTTTCATCATAGTGCTTTTACCAATGCATAAAATGCATGGAGAAGTCATTTCGAATGACTGGTCCTCAGTGTTGTGAGAACGATGACTGGTTAAAATTTTGGTGGTTCTTGTTCAGTCCATAGGCCTACATCATGTGGCAAACCGGTGAGCATGTGGCTCTATTAGTATAGGAGATACCTGAAAACATATCACACTTTTCATCATAGTGCTTTTACCAATGCATAAAATGCATGGAGAAGTCATTTCGAATGACTAGGTCCTCAGTGTTGTGAGAACGATGACTGGTTAAAATTTTTGGTGGTTTCTTGTTCAGTCCATAGGCCTACATCATGTGGCAAACCGGTGTGAGCATGTGGCTCTATTAGTATAGGAGATACCTGAAAACATATCACACTTTTCATCACTAGTGCTTTACCAATGCATAAAATGCATGGAGAAGTCATTTCGAATGACTGGTCCTCAGTGTTGTGAGAACGATGACTGGTTAAAATTTTTGGTGGTTTCTTGTTCAGTCCATAGGCCTACATCATGTGCAAACCGGTGAGCATGTGGCTCTATTAGTATAGGAGATACCTGAAAACATATCACACTTTTCATCATAGTGCTTTTACCAATGCATAAAATGCATGGAGAAGTCATTTCGAATGACTGGTCCTCAGTGTTGTGAGAACGATGTTACTGGTTAAAATTTTTGGTGGTTTTCTTGTTCAGTCCATAGGCCTACATCATGTGGCAAACCGGTGAGCATGTGGCTCTATTAGTATAGGAGATACCTGAAAACATATCACACTTTTCATCATAGTGCTTTTACCAATGCATAAAATGCATGGAGAAGTCATTTCGAATGACTGGTCCTCAGTGTTGTGAGAACGATGACTGGTTAAAATTTTTGGTGGTTTCTTGTTCAGTCCATAGGCCTACATCATGTGGCAAACCGGTGAGCATGTGGCTCTATTAGTATAGGAGATACCTGAAAACATATCACACTTTCATCATAGTGCTTTTACCAATGCATAAAATGCATGGAGAAGTCATTTCGAATGACTGGTCCTCAGTGTTGTGAGAACGATGACTGGTTAAATTTTTGGTGGTTTCTTGTTCAGTCCATAGGCCTACATCATGTGGCAAACCGGTGAGCATGTGCTCTATTAGTATAGGAGATACCTGAAAACATATCACACTTTTCATCATAGTGCTTTTACCAATGCATAAAATGCATGGAGAAGTCATTTCGAATGACTGGTCCTCAGTGTTGTGAGAACGATGACTGGTTAAAATTTTTGGTGGTTTCTTGTTCAGTCCATAGGCCTACATCATGTGGCAAACCGGTGAGCATGTGGCTCTATTAGTATAGGAGATACCTGAAAACATATCACACTTTTCATCATAGTGCTTTTACCAATGCATAAAATGCATGGAGAAGTCATTTCGAATGACTGGTCCTCAGTGTTGTGAGAACGATGACTGGTTAAATTTTTGGTGGTTTCTTGTTCAGTCCATAGGCCTACATCATGTGGCAAACCGGTGAGCATGTGGCTCTATTAGTATAGGGAGATACCTGAAAACATATCACACTTTTCATCATAGTGCTTTTACCAATGCATAAAATGCATGGAGAAGTCATTTCGAATGACTGGTCCCTCAGTGTTGTGAGAACGATGACTGGTTAAATTTTTGGTGGTTTCTTGTTCAGTCCATAGGCCTACATCATGTGGCAAACCGGTGAGCATGTGGCTCTATTAGTATAGGAGATACCTGAAAACATATCACACTTTTCATCATAGTGCTTTTACCAATGCATAAAATGCATGGAGAAGTCATTTCGAATGACTGGTCCTCAGTGTTGTGAGAACGATGACTGGTTAAAATTTTGGTGGTTTCTTGTTCAGTCCATAGGCCTACATCATGTGGCAAACCGGTGAGCATGTGGCCTCTATTAGTATAGGAGATACCTGAAAACATATCACACTTTTCATCATAGTGCTTTTACCAATGCATAAAATGCATGGAGAAGTCATTTCGAATGACTGGTCCTCAGTGTTGTGAGAACGATGACTGGTTAAATTTTTGGTGGTTTCTTGTTCAGTCCATAGGCCTACATCATGTGGCAAACCGGTGAGCATGTGGCTCTATTAGTATAGGAGATACTGAAAACATATCACACTTTTCATCATAGTGCTTTACCAATGCATAAAATGCATGGAGAAGTCATTTCGAATGACTGGTCCTCAGTGTTGTGAGAACGATGACTGGTTAAAATTTTTGGTGGTTTCTTGTTCAGTCCATAGGCCTACATCATGTGGCAAACCGGTGAGCATGTGGCTCTATTAGTATAGGAGATACCTGAAAACATATCACACTTTTCATCATAGTGCTTTTACCAATGCATAAAATGCATGGAGAAGTCATTTCGAATGACTGGTCCTCAGTGTTGTGAGAACGATGACTGGTTAAAATTTTTGGTGGTTTCTTGTTCAGTCCATAGGCCTACATCATGTGGCAAACCGGTGAGCATGTGGCTCTATTAGTATAGGAGATACCTGAAAACATATCACACTTTTCATCATAGTGCTTTTACCAATGCATAAAATGCATGGAGAAGTCATTTCGAATGACTGGTCCTCAGTGTTGTGAGAACGATGACTGGTTAAAATTTTTGGTGGTTTCTTGTTCAGTCCATAGGCCTACATCATGTGGCAAACCGGTGAGCATGTGGCTCTATTAGTATAGGAGATACCTGAAAACATATCACACTTTTCATCATAGTGCTTTTACCAATGCATAAAATGCATGGAGAAGTCATTTCGAATGACTGTCCTCAGTGTTGTGAGAACGATGACTGGTTAAAATTTTTGGTGGTTTCTTGTTCAGTCCATAGGCCTACATCATGTGGCAAACCGGTGAGCATGTGGCTCTATTAGTATAGGAGATACCTGAAAACATATCACACTTTTTCATCATAGTGCCTTTTACCAATGCATAAAATGCATGGAGAAGTCATTTCGAATGACTGGTCCTCAGTGTTGTGAGAACGATGACTGGTTAAAATTTTTGGTGGTTCTTGTTCAGTCCATAGGCCTACATCATGTGGCAAACCGGTGAGCATGTGGCTCTATTAGTATAGGAGATACCTGAAAACATATCACACTTTTCATCATAGTGCTTTTACCAATGCATAAAATGCATGGAGAAGTCATTTCGAATGACTGGTCCTCAGTGTTGTGAGAACGATGACTGGTTAAAATTTTGGTGGTTTCTTGTTCAGTCCATAGGCCTACATCATGTGGCAAACCGGTGAGCATGTGGCTCTATTAGTATAGGAGATACCTGAAAACATATCACACTTTTCATCATAGTGCTTTTACCAATGCATAAAATGCATGGAGAAGTCATTTCGAATGACTGGTCCTCAGTGTTGTGAGAACGATGACTGGTTAAAATTTTTCGTGGTTTCTTGTTCAGTCCATAGGCCTACATCATGTGGCAAACCGGTGAGCATGTGGCTCTATTAGTATAGGAGATACCTGAAAACATATCACACTTTTCATCATAGTGCTTTTTACCAATGCATAAAATGCATGGAGAAGTCATTTCGAATGACTGGTCCTCAGGTGTTGTGAGAACGATGACTGGTTAAAATTTTTGGTGGTTTCTTGTTCAGTCCATAGGCCTACATCATGTGGCAAACCGGTGAGCATGTGGCTCTATTAGTATAGGAGATACCTGAAAACATATCACACTTTTCATCATAGTGCTTTTACCAATGCATAAAATGCATGGAGAAGTCATTTCGAATGACTGGTCCTCAGTGTTGTGAGAACTGATGACTGGTTAAAATTTTTGGTGGTTTCTTGTTCAGTCCATAGGCCTACATCATGTGGCAAACCGGTGAGCATGTGGCTCTATTAGTATAGGAGATACCTGAAAACATATCACACTTTCATCATAGTGCTTTTACCAATGCATAAAATGCATGGAGAAGTCATTTCGAATGACTGGTCCTCAGTGTTGTGAGAACGATGACTGGTTAAAATTTTTGGTGGTTTCTTGTTCAGTCCATAGGCCTACATCATGTGGCAAACCGGTGAGCATGTGGCTCTATTAGTATAGGAGATACCTGAAAACATATCACACTTTTCATCATAGTGCTTTTACCAATGCATAAAATGCATGGAGAAGTCATTTCGAATGACTGGTCCTCAGTGTTGTGAGAACGATGACTGGTTAAAATTTTTGGTGGTTTCTTGTTCAGTCCATAGGCCTACATCATGTGGCAAACCGGTGAGCATGTGGCTCTATTAGTATAGGAGATACCTGAAAACATATCACACTTTTCATCATAGTGCTTTTACCAATGCATAAAATGCATGGAGAAGTCATTTCGAATGACTGGTCCTCAGTGTTGTGAGAACGATGACTGGTTAAAATTTTTGGTGGTTTCTTGTTCAGTCCATAGGCCTACATCATGTGGCAAACCGGTGAGCATGTGGCTCTATTAGTATAGGAGATACCTGAAAACATATCACACTTTTCATCATAGTGCATTTACCAATGCATAAAAGCATGGAGAAGTCATTTCGAATGACTGGTCCTCAGTGTTGTGAGAACGATGACTGGTTAAAATTTTTGGTGGTTTCTTGTTCAGTCCATAGGCCTACATCATGTGGCAAACCGGTGAGCATGTGGCTCTATTAGTATAGGAGATACCTGAAAACATATCACACTTTTCATCATAGTGCTTTTACCAATGCATAAAATGCATGGAGAAGTCATTTCGAATGACTGGTCCTCAGTGTTGTGAGAACGATGACTGGTTAAAATTTTTGGTGGTTTCTTGTTCAGTCCATAGGCCTACATCATGTGGCAAACCGGTGAGCATGTGGCTCTATTAGTATAGGAGATACCTGAAAACATATCACACTTTTCATCATAGTGCTTTTACCAATGCATAAAATGCATGGAGAAGTCATTTCGAATGACTGGTCCTCAGTGTTGTGAGAACGATGACTGGTTAAAATTTTTGGTGGTTTCTTGTTCAGTCCATAGGCCTACATCATGTGGCAAACCGGTGAGCATGTGGCTCTATTAGTATAGGAGATACCTGAAAACATATCACACTTTTCATCATAGTGCTTTTACCAATGCATAAAATGCATGGAGAAGTCATTTCGAATGACTGGTCCTCAGTGTTGTGAGAACGATGACTGGTTAAAATTTTTGGTGGTTTCTTGTTCAGTCCATAGGCCTACATCATGTGGCAAACCGGTGAGCATGTGGCTCTATTAGTATAGGAGATACCTGAAAACATATCACACTTTTCATCATAGTGCTTTTACCAATGCATAAAATGCATGGAGAAGTCATTTCGAATGACTGGTCCTCAGTGTTGTGAGAACGATGACTGGTTAAAATTTTTGGTGGTTTCTTGTTCAGTCCATAGGCCTACATCATGTGGCAAACCGGTGAGCATGTGGCTCTATTAGTATAGGAGATACCTGAAAACATATCACACTTTTCATCATAGTGCTTTTACCAATGCATAAAATGCATGGAGAAGTCATTTCGAATGACTGGTCCTCAGTGTTGTGAGAACGATGACTGGTTAAAATTTTTGGTGGTTTCTTGTTCAGTCCATAGGCCTACATCATGTGGCAAACCGGTGAGCATGTGGCTCTATTAGTATAGGAGATACCTGAAAACATATCAACACTTTTCATCATAGTGCTTTACCAATGCATAAAATGCATGGAGAAGTCATTTCGAATGACTGGTCCTCAGTGTTGTGAGAACGATGACTGGTTAAAATTTTTGGTGGTTTCTTGTTCAGTCCATAGGCCTACATCATGTGGCAAACCGGTGAGCATGTGGCTCTATTAGTATAGGAGATACCTGAAAACATATCACACTTTTCATCATAGTGCTTTTACCAATGCATAAAATGCATGGAGAAGTCATTTCGAATGACTGGTCCTCAGTGTTGTGAGAACGATGACTGGTTAAAATTTTTGGTGGTTTCTTGTTCAGTCCATAGGCCTACATCATGTGGCAAACCGGTGAGCATGTGGCTCTATTAGTATAGGAGATACCTGAAAACATATCACACTTTTCATCATAGTGCTTTTACCAATGCATAAAATGCATGGAGAAGTCATTTCGAATGACTGGTCCTCAGTGTTGTGAGAACGATGACTGGTTAAAATTTTTGGTGGTTTCTTGTTCAGTCCATAGGCCTACATCATGTGGCAAACCGGTGAGCATGTGGCTCTATTAGTATAGGAGATACCTGAAAACATATCACACTTTTCATCATAGTGCTTTTACCAATGCATAAAATGCATGGAGAAGTCATTTCGAATGACTGGTCCTCAGTGTTGTGAGAACGATGACTGGTTAAAATTTTTGGTGGTTTCTTGTTCAGTCCATAGGCCTACATCATGTGGCAAACCGGTGAGCATGTGGCTCTATTAGTATAGGAGATACCTGAAAACATATCACACTTTTCATCATAGTGCTTTTACCAATGCATAAAATGCATGGAGAAGTCATTTCGAATGACTGGTCCTCAGTGTTGTGAGAACGATGACTGGTTAAAATTTTTGGTGGTTTCTTGTTCAGTCCATAGGCCTACATCATGTGGCAAACCGGTGAGCATGTGGCTCTATTAGTATAGGAGATACCTGAAAACATATCACACTTTTCATCATAGTGCTTTTACCAATGCATAAAATGCATGGAGAAGTCATTTCGAATGACTGGTCCTCAGTGTTGTGAGAACGATGACTGGTTAAAATTTTTGGTGGTTTCTTGTTCAGTCCATAGGCCTACATCATGTGGCAAACCGGTGAGCATGTGGCTCTATTAGTATAGGATATACCTGAAAACATATCACACTTTTCATCATAGTGCTTTTACCAATGCATAAAATGCATGGAGAAGTCATTTCGAATGACTGGTCCTCAGTGTTGTGAGAACGATGACTGGTTAAAATTTTTGGTGGTTTCTTGTTCAGTCCATAGGCCTACATCATGTGGCAAACCGGTGAGCATGTGGCTCTATTAGTATAGGAGATACCTGAAAACATATCACACTTTTCATCATAGTGCTTTTACCAATGCATAAAATGCATGGAGAAGTCATTTCGAATGACTGGTCCTCAGTGTTGTGAGAACGATGACTGGTTAAAATTTTTGGTGGTTTCTTGTTCAGTCCATAGGCCTACATCATGTGGCAAACCGGTGAGCATGTGGCTCTATTAGTATAGGAGATACCTGAAAACATATCACACTTTTCATCATAGTGCTTTTACCAATGCATAAAATGCATGGAGAAGTCATTTCGAATGACTGGTCCTCAGTGTTGTGAGAACGATGACTGGTTAAAATTTTTGGTGGTTTCTTGTTCAGTCCATAGGCCTACATCATGTGGCAAACCGGTGAGCATGTGGCTCTATTAGTATAGGAGATACCTGAAAACATATCACACTTTTCATCATAGTGCTTTTACCAATGCATAAAATTCATGGAGAAGTCATTTCGAATGACTGGTCCTCAGTGTTGTGAGAACGATGACTGGTTAAAATTTTTGGTGGTTTCTTGTTCAGTCCATAGGCCTACATCATGTGGCAAACCGGTGAGCATGTGGCTCTATTAGTATAGGAGATACCTGAAAACATATCACACTTTTCATCATAGTGCTTTTACCAATGCATAAAATGCATGGAGAAGTCATTTCGAATGACTGGTCCTCAGTGTTGTGAGAACGATGACTGGTTAAAATTTTTGGTGGTTTCTTGTTCAGTCCATAGGCCTACATCATGTGGCAAACCGGTGAGCATGTGGCTCTATTAGTATAGGAGATACCTGAAAACATATCACACTTTTCATCATAGTGCTTTTACCAATGCATAAAATGCATGGAGAAGTCATTTCGAATGACTGGTCCTCAGTGTTGTGAGAACGATGACTGGTTAAAATTTTTGGTGGTTTCTTGTTCAGTCCATAGGCCTACATCATGTGGCAAACCGGTGAGCATGTGGCTCTATTAGTATAGGAGATACCTGAAAACATATCACACTTTTCATCATAGTGCTTTTACCAATGCATAAAATGCATGGAGAAGTCATTTCGAATGACTGGTCCTCAGTGTTGTGAGAACGATGACTGGTTAAAATTTTTGGTGGTTTCTTGTTCAGTCCATAGGCCTACATCATGTGGCAAACCGGTGAGCATGTGGCTCTATTAGTATAGGAGATACCTGAAAACATATCATACTTTTCATCATAGTGCTTTTACCAATGCATAAAATGCATGGAAAAGTCATTTCGAATGACTGGTCCTCAGTGTTGTGAGAATGATGACTGGTTAAAATTTTTCGTGGTTTCTTGTTCAGTCCATAGGCCTACATCATGTGGCAAACCGGTGAGCATGTGGCTCTATTAGTATAGGAGATACCTGAAAACATATCACACTTTTCATCATAGTGCTTTTACCAATGCATAAAATGCATGGAGAAGTCATTTCGAATGACTGGTCCTCAGTGTTGTGAGAACGATGACTGGTTAAAATTTTTGGTGGTTTCTTGTTCAGTCCATAGGCCTACATCATGTGGCAAACCGGTGAGCATGTGGCTCGATTAGTATAGGAGATACCTGAAAACATATCACACTTTTCATCATAGTGCTTTTACCAATGCATAAAATGCATGGAGAAGTCATTTCGAATGACTGGTCCTCAGTGTTGTGAGAACGATGACTGGTTAAAATTTTTGGTGGTTTCTTGTTCAGTCCATAGGCCTACATCATGTGGCAAACCGGTGAGCATGTGGCTCTATTAGTATAGGAGATACCTGAAAACATATCACACTTTTCATCATAGTGCTTTTACCAATGCATAAAATGCATGGAGAAGTCATTTCGAATGACTGGTCCTCAGTGTTGTGAGAACGATGACTGGTTAAAATTTTTGGTGGTTTCTTGTTCAGTCCATAGGCCTACATCATGTGGCAAACCGGTGAGCATGTGGCTCTATTAGTATAGGAGATACCTGAAAACATATCACACTTTTCATCATAGTGCTTTTACCAATGCATAAAATGCATGGAGATGTCATTTCGAATGACTGGTCCTCAGTGTTGTGAGAACGATGACTGGTTAAAATTTTTGGTGGTTTCTTGTTCAGTCCATAGGCCTACATCATGTGGCAAACCGGTGAGCATGTGGCTCTATTAGTATAGGAGATACCTGAAAACATATCACACTTTTCATCATAGTGCTTTTACCAATGCATAAAATGCATGGAGAAGTCATTTCGAATGACTGGTCCTCAGTGTTGTGAGAACGATGACTGGATAAAATTTTTGGTGGTTTCTTGTTCAGTCCATAGGCCTACATCATGTGGCAAACCGGTGAGCATGTGGCTCTATTAGTATAGGAGATACCTGAAAACATATCACACTTTTCATCATAGTGCTTTTACCAATGCATAAAATGCATGGAGAAGTCATTTCGAATGACTGGTCCTCAGTGTTGTGAGAATGATGACTGGTTAAAATTTTTCGTGGTTACTTGTTCAGTCCATAGGCCTACATCATGTGGCAAACCGGTGAGCATGTGGCTCTATTAGTATAGGAGATACCTGAAAACATATCACACTTTTCATCATAGTGCTTTTACCAATGCATAAAATGCATGGAGAAGTCATTTCGAATGACTGGTCCTCAGTGTTGTGAGAACGATGACTGGTTAAAATTTTTGGTGGTTTCTTGTTCAGTCCATAGGCCTACATCATGTGGCAAACCGGTGAGCATGTGGCTCTATTAGTATAGGAGATACCTGAAAACATATCACACTTTTCATCATAGTGCTTTTACCAATGCATAAAATGCATGGAGAAGTCATTTCGAATGACTGGTCCTCAGTGTTGTGAGAACGATGACTGGTTAAAATTTTTGGTGGTTTCTTGTTCAGTCCATAGGCCTACATCATGTGGCAAACCGGTGAGCATGTGGCTCTATTAGTATAGGAGATACCTGAAAACATATCACACTTTTCATCATAGTGCTTTTACCAATGCATAAAATGCATGGAGAAGTCATTTCGAATGACTGGTCCTCAGTGTTGTGAGAACGATGACTGGTTAAAATTTTTGGTGGTTTCTTGTTCAGTCCATAGGCCTACATCATGTGGCAAACCGGTGAGCATGTGGCTCTATTAGTATAGGAGATACCTGAAAACATATCACACTTTTCATCATAGTGCTTTTACCAATGCATAAAATGCATGGAGAAGTCATTTCGAATGACTGGTCCTCAGTGTTGTGAGAACGATGACTGGTTAAAATTTTTGGTGGTTTCTTGTTCAGTCCATAGGCCTACATCATGTGGCAAACCGGTGAGCATGTGGCTGTATTAGTATATGAGATACCTGAAAACATCACACTTTTCATCATAGTGCTTTTACCAATGCATAAAATGCATGGAGAAGTCATTTCGAATGACTGGTCCTCAGTGTTGTGAGAACGATGACTGGTTAAAATTTTTGGTGGTTTCTTGTTCAGTCCATAGGCCTACATCATGTGGCAAACCGGTGAGCATGTGGCTCTATTAGTATAGGAGATACCTGAAAACATATCACACTTTTCATCATAGTGCTTTTACCAATGCATAAAATGCATGGAGAAGTCATTTCGAATGACTGGTCCTCAGTGTTGTGAGAACGATGACTGGTTAAAATTTTTGGTGGTTTCTTGTTCAGTCCATAGGCCTACATCATGTGGCAAACCGGTGAGCATGTGGCTCTATTAGTATAGGAGATACCTGAAAACATATCACACTTTTCATCATAGTGCTTTTACCAATGCATAAAATGCATGGAGAAGTCATTTCGAATGACTGGTCCTCAGTGTTGTGAGAATGATGACTGGTTAAAATTTTTGGTGGTTTCTTGTTCAGTCCATAGGCCTACATCATGTGGCAAACCGGTGAGCATGTGGCTCTATTAGTATAGGAGATACCTGAAAACATATCACACTTTTCATCATAGTGCTTTTACCAATGCATAAAATGCATGGAGAAGTCATTTTGAATGACTGGTCCTCAGTGTTGTGAGAACGATGACTGGTTAAAATTTTTGGTGGTTTCTTGTTCAGTCCATAGGCCTACATCATGTGGCAAACCGGTGAGCATGTGGCTTTATTAGTATAGGAGATACCTGAAAACATATCACACTTTTCATCATAGTGCTTTTACCAATGCATAAAATGCATGGAGAAGTCATTTCGAATGACTGGTCCTCAGTGTTGTGAGAACGATGACTGGTTAAAATTTTTGGTGGTTTCTTGTTCAGTCCATAGGCCTACATCATGTGGCAAACCGGTGAGCATGTGGCTCTATTAGTATAGGAGATACCTGAAAACATATCACACTTTTCATCATAGTGCTTTTACCAATGCATAAAATGCATGGAGATGTCATTTCGAATGACTGGTCCTCAGTGTTGTGAGAACGATGACTGGTTAAAATTTTTGGTGGTTTCTTGTTCAGTCCATAGGCCTACATCATGTGGCAAACCGGTGAGCATGTGGCTCTATTAGTATAGGAGATACCTGAAAACATATCACACTTTTCATCATAGTGCTTTTACCAATGCATAAAATGCATGGAGAAGTCATTTCGAATGACTGGTCCTCAGTGTTGTGAGAACGATGACTGGATAAAATTTTGGTGGTTTCTTGTTCAGTCCATAGGCCTACATCATGTGGCAAACCGGTGAGCATGTGGCTCTATTAGTATAGGAGATACCTGAAAACATATCACACTTTTCATCATAGTGCTTTTACCAATGCATAAAATGCATGGAGAAGTCATTTCGAATGACTGGTCCTCAGTGTTGTGAGAATGATGACTGGTTAAAATTTTTCGTGGTTACTTGTTCAGTCCATAGGCCTACATCATGTGGCAAACCGGTGAGCATGTGGCTCTATTAGTATAGGAGATACCTGAAAACATATCACACTTTTCATCATAGTGCTTTTACCAATGCATAAAATGCATGGAGAAGTCATTTCGAATGACTGGTCCTCAGTGTTGTGAGAACGATGACTGGTTAAAATTTTTGGTGGTTTCTTGTTCAGTCCATAGGCCTACATCATGTGGCAAACCGGTGAGCATGTGGCTCTATTAGTATAGGAGATACCTGAAAACATATCACACTTTTCATCATAGTGCTTTTACCAATGCATAAAATGCATGGAGAAGTCATTTCGAATGACTGGTCCTCAGTGTTGTGAGAACGATGACTGGTTAAAATTTTTGGTGGTTTCTTGTTCAGTCCATAGGCCTACATCATGTGGCAAACCGGTGAGCATGTGGCTCTATTAGTATAGGAGATACCTGAAAACATATCACACTTTTCATCATAGTGCTTTTACCAATGCATAAAATGCATGGAGAAGTCATTTCGAATGACTGGTCCTCAGTGTTGTGAGAACGATGACTGGTTAAAATTTTTGGTGGTTTCTTGTTCAGTCCATAGGCCTACATCATGTGGCAAACCGGTGAGCATGTGGCTCTATTAGTATAGGAGATACCTGAAAACATATCACACTTTTCATCATAGTGCTTTTACCAATGCATAAAATGCATGGAGAAGTCATTTCGAATGACTGGTCCTCAGTGTTGTGAGAACGATGACTGGTTAAAATTTTTGGTGGTTTCTTGTTCAGTCCATAGGCCTACATCATGTGGCAAACCGGTGAGCATGTGGCTGTATTAGTATATGAGATACCTGAAAACATCACACTTTTCATCATAGTGCTTTTACCAATGCATAAAATGCATGGAGAAGTCATTTCGAATGACTGGTCCTCAGTGTTGTGAGAACGATGACTGGTTAAAATTTTTGGTGGTTTCTTGTTCAGTCCATAGGCCTACATCATGTGGCAAACCGGTGAGCATGTGGCTCTATTAGTATAGGAGATACCTGAAAACATATCACACTTTTCATCATAGTGCTTTTACCAATGCATAAAATGCATGGAGAAGTCATTTCGAATGACTGGTCCTCAGTGTTGTGAGAACGATGACTGGTTAAAATTTTTGGTGGTTTCTTGTTCAGTCCATAGGCCTACATCATGTGGCAAACCGGTGAGCATGTGGCTCTATTAGTATAGGAGATACCTGAAAACATATCACACTTTTCATCATAGTGCTTTTACCAATGCATAAAATGCATGGAGAAGTCATTTCGAATGACTGGTCCTCAGTGTTGTGAGAATGATGACTGGTTAAAATTTTTGGTGGTTTCTTGTTCAGTCCATAGGCCTACATCATGTGGCAAACCGGTGAGCATGTGGCTCTATTAGTATAGGAGATACCTGAAAACATATCACACTTTTCATCATAGTGCTTTTACCAATGCATAAAATGCATGGAGAAGTCATTTTGAATGACTGGTCCTCAGTGTTGTGAGAACGATGACTGGTTAAAATTTTTGGTGGTTTCTTGTTCAGTCCATAGGCCTACATCATGTGGCAAACCGGTGAGCATGTGGCTTTATTAGTATAGGAGATACCTGAAAACATATCACACTTTTCATCATAGTGCTTTTACCAATGCATAAAATGCATGGAGAAGTCATTTCGAATGACTGGTCTTCAGTGTTGTGAGAACGATGACTGGTTAAAATTTTTGGTGGTTTCTTGTTCAGTCCATAGGCCTACATCATGTGGCAAACCGGTGAGCATGTGGCTCTATTAGTATAGGAGATACCTGAAAACATATCACACTTTTCATCATAGTGCTTTTACCAATGCATAAAATGCATGGAGAAGTCATTTCGAATGACTGGTCCTCAGTGTTGTGAGAACGATGACTGGTTAAAATTTTTGGTGGTTTCTTGTTCAGTCCATAGGCCTACATCATGTGGCAAACCGGTGAGCATGTGGCTCTATTAGTATAGGAGATACCTGAAAACATATCACACTTTTCATCATAGTGCTTTTACCAATGCATAAAATGCATGGAGAAGTCATTTCGAATGACTGGTCCTCAGTGTTGTGAGAACGATGACTGGATAAAATTTTTGGTGGTTTCTTGTTCAGTCCATAGGCCTACATCATGTGGCAAACCGGTGAGCATGTGGCTCTATTAGTATAGGAGATACCTGAAAACATATCACACTTTTCATCATAGTGCTTTTACCAATGCATAAAATGCATGGAGAAGTCATTTCGAATGACTGGTCCTCAGTGTTGTGAGAATGATGACTGGTTAAAATTTTTCGTGGTTTCTTGTTCAGTCCATAGGCCTACATCATGTGGCAAACCGGTGAGCATGTGGCTCTATTAGTATAGGAGATACCTGAAAACATATCACACTTTTCATCATAGTGCTTTTACCAATGCATAAAATGCATGGAGAAGTCATTTCGAATGACTGGTCCTCAGTGTTGTGAGAACGATGACTGGTTAAAATTTTTGGTGGTTTCTTGTTCAGTCCATAGGCCTACATCATGTGGCAAACCGGTGAGCATGTGGCTCGATTAGTATAGGAGATACCTGAAAACATATCACACTTTTCATCATAGTGCTTTTACCAATGCATAAAATGCATGGAGAAGTCATTTCGAATGACTGGTCCTCAGTGTTGTGAGAACGATGACTGGTTAAAATTTTTGGTGGTTTCTTGTTCAGTCCATAGGCCTACATCATGTGGCAAACCGGTGAGCATGTGGCTCTATTAGTATAGGAGATACCTGAAAACATATCACACTTTTCATCATAGTGCTTTTACCAATGCATAAAATGCATGGAGAAGTCATTTCGAATGACTGGTCCTCAGTGTTGTGAGAACGATGACTGGTTAAAATTTTTGGTGGTTTCTTGTTCAGTCCATAGGCCTACATCATGTGGCAAACCGGTGAGCATGTGGCTCTATTAGTATAGGAGATACCTGAAAACATATCACACTTTTCATCATAGTGCTTTTACCAATGCATAAAATGCATGGAGAAGTCATTTCGAATGACTGGTCCTCAGTGTTGTGAGAACGATGACTGGTTAAAATTTTTGGTGGTTTCTTGTTCAGTCCATAGGCCTACATCATGTGGCAAACCGGTGAGCATGTGGCTCTATTAGTATAGGAGATACCTGAAAACATATCACACTTTTCATCACAGTGCTTTTACCAATGCATAAAATGCATGGAGAAGTCATTTCGAATGACTGGTCCTCAGTGTTGTGAGAACGATGACTGGTTAAAATTTTTGGTGGTTTCTTGTTCAGTCCATAGGCCTACATCATGTGGCAAACCGGTGAGCATGTGGATCTATTAGTATAGGAGATACCTGAAAACATATCACACTTTTCAATCATAGTGCTTTTACCAATGCATAAAATGCATGGAGAAGTCATTTCGAATGACTGGTCCTCAGTGTTGTGAGAACGATGACTGGTTAAAATTTTTGGTGGTTTCTTGTTCAGTCCATAGGCCTACATCATGTGGCAAACCGGTGAGCATGTGGCTCTATTAGTATAGGAGATACCTGAAAACATATCACACTTTTCATCATAGTGCTTTTACCAATGCATAAAATGCATGGAGAAGTCATTTCGAATGACTGGTCCTCAGTGTTGTGAGAACGATGACTGGTTAAAATTTTTGGTGGTTTCTTGTTCAGTCCATAGGCCTACATCATGTGGCAAACCGGTGAGCATGTGGCTCTATTAGTATAGGAGATACCTGAAAACATATCACACTTTTCATCATAGTGCTTTTACCAATGCATAAAATGCATGGAGAAGTCATTTCGAATGACTGGTCCTCAGTGTTGTGAGAACGATGACTGGATAAAATTTTTGGTGGTTTCTTGTTCAGTCCATAGGCCTACATCATGTGGCAAACCGGTGAGCATGTGGCTCTATTAGTATAGGAGATACCTGAAAACATATCACACTTTTCATCATAGTGCTTTTACCAATGCATAAAATGCATGGAGAAGTCATTTCGAATGACTGGTCCTCAGTGTTGTGAGAACGATGAATGGTTAAAATTTTTGGTGGTTTCTTGTTCAGTCCATAGGCCTACATCATGTGACAAACCGGTGAGCATGTGGCTCTATTAGTATAGGAGATACCTGAAAACATATCACACTTTTCATCATAGTGCTTTTACCAATGCATAAAATGCATGGAGAAGTCATTTCGAATGACTGGTCCTCAGTGTTGTGAGAACGATGACTGGTTAAAATTTTTGGTGGTTTCTTGTTCAGTCCACAGGCCTACATCATGTGGCAAACCGGTGAGCATGTGGCTCTATTAGTATAGGAGATACCTGAAAACATATCACACTTTTCATCATAGTGCTTTTACCAATGCATAAAATGCATGGAGAAGTCATTTCGAATGACTGGTCCTCAGTGTTGTGAGAACGATGACTGGTTAAAATTTTTGGTGGTTTCTTGTTCAGTCCATAGGCCTACAGCATGTGGCAAACCGGTGAGCATGTGGCTCTATTAGTATAGGAGATACCTGAAAATATATCACACTTTTCATCATACTGCTTTTACCAATGCATAAAATGCATGGAGAAGTCATTTCGAATGACTGGTCCTCAGTGTTGTGAGAACGATGACTGGTTAAAATTTTTGGTGGTTTCTTGTTCAGTCCATAGGCCTACATCATGTGGCAAACCGGTGAGCATGTGGCTCTATTAGTATAGGAGATACCTGAAAACATATCACACTTTTCATCATAGTGCTTTTACCAATGCATAAAATGCATGGAGAAGTCATTTCGAATGACTGGTCCTCAGTGTTGTGAGAACGATGACTGGTTAAAATTTTTGGTGGTTTCTTGTTCAGTCCATAGGCCTACATCATGTGGCAAACCGGTGAGCATGTGGCTCTATTAGTATAGGAGATACCTGAAAACATATCACACTTTTCATCATAGTGCTTTTACCAATGCATAAAATGCATGGAGAAGTCATTTCGAATGACTGGTCCTCAGTGTTGTGAGAACGATGACTGGTTAAAATTTTTGGTGGTTTCTTGTTCAGTCCATAGGCCTACATCATGTGGCAAACCGGTGAGCATGTGGCTCTATTAGTATAGGAGATACCTGAAAACATATCACACTTTTCATCATAGTGCTTTTACCAATGCATAAAATGCATGGAGAAGTCATTTCGAATGACTGGTCCTCAGTGTTGTGAGAACGATGACTGGTTAAAATTTTTGGTGGTTTCTTGTTCAGTCCATAGGCCTACATCATGTGGCAAACCGGTGAGCATGTGGCTCTATTAGTATAGGAGATACCTGAAAACATATCACACTTTTCAATCATAGTGCTTTTACCAATGCATAAAATGCATGGAGAAGTCATTTCGAATGACTGGTCCTCAGTGTTGTGAGAACGATGACTGGTTAAAATTTTTGGTGGTTTCTTGTTCAGTCCATAGGCCTACATCATGTGGCAAACCGGTGAGCATGTGGCTCTATTAGTATAGGAGATACCTGAAAACATATCACACTTTTCATCATAGTGCTTTTACCAATGCATAAAATGCATGGAGAAGTCATTTCGCATGACTGGTCCTCAGTGTTGTGAGAACGATGACTGGTTAAAATTTTTGGTGGTTTCTTGTTCAGTCCATAGGCCTACATCATGTGGCAAACCGGTGAGCATGTGGCTGTATTAGTATAGGAGATACCTGAAAACATATCACACTTTTCATCATAGTGCTTTTACCAATGCATAAAATGCATGGAGAAGTCATTTCGAATGACTGGTCCTCAGTGTTGTGAGAACGATGACTGGTTAAAATTTTTGGTGGTTTCTTGTTCAGTCCATAGGCCTACATCATGTGGCAAACCGGTGAGCATGTGGCTCTATTAGTATAGGAGATACCTGAAAACATATCACACTTTTCATCATAGTGCTTTTACCAATGCCTAAAATGCATGGAGATGTCATTTCGAATGACTGGTCCTCAGTGTTGTGAGAACGATGACTGGTTAAAATTTTTGGTGGTTTCTTGTTCAGTCCATAGGCCTACATCATGTGGCAAACCGGTGAGCATGTGGCTCTATTAGTATAGGAGATACCTGAAAACATATCACACTTTTCATCATAGTGCTTTTACCAATGCATAAAATGCATGGAGAAGTCATTTCGAATGACTGGTCCTCAGTGTTGTGAGAACGATGACTGGATAAAATTTTTGGTGGTTTCTTGTTCAGTCCATAGGCCTACATCATGTGGCAAACCGGTGAGCATGTGGCTCTATTAGTATAGGAGATACCTGAAAACATATCACACTTTTCATCATAGTGCTTTTACCAATGCATAAAATGCATGGAGAAGTCATTTCGAATGACTGGTCCTCAGTGTTGTGAGAATGATGACTGGTTAAAATTTTTGGTGGTTTCTTGTTCAGTCCATAGGCCTACATCATGTGGCAAACTGGTGAGCATGTGGCTCTATTAGTATAGGAGATACCTGAAAACATATCACACTTTTCATCATAGTGCTTTTACCAATGCATAAAATGCATGGAGAAGTCATTTCGAATGACTGGTCCTCAGTGTTGTGAGAACGATGACTGGTTAAAATTTTTGGTGGTTTCTTGTTCAGTCCATAGGCCTACATCATGTGGCAAACCGGTGAGCATGTGGCTCGATTAGTATAGGAGATACCTGAAAACATATCACACTTTTCATCATAGTGCTTTTACCAATGCATAAAATGCATGGAGAAGTCATTTCGAATGACTGGTCCTCAGTGTTGTGAGAACGATGACTGGTTAAAATTTTTGGTGGTTTCTTGTTCAGTCCATAGGCCTACATCATGTGGCAAACTGGTGAGCATGTGGCTCTATTAGTATAGGAGATACCTGAAAACATATCACACTTTTCATCATAGTGCTTTTACCAATGCATAAAATGCATGGAGAAGTCATTTCGAATGACTGGTCCTCAGTGTTGTGAGAACGATGACTGGTTAAAATTTTTGGTGGTTTCTTGTTCAGTCCATAGGCCTACATCATGTGGCAAACCGGTGAGCATGTGGCTCTATTAGTATAGGAGATACCTGAAAACATATCACACTTTTCATCATAGTGCTTTTACCAATGCATAAAATGCATGGAGAAGTCATTTCGAATGACTGGTCCTCAGTGTTGTGAGAACGATGACTGGTTAAAATTTTTGGTGGTTTCTTGTTCAGTCCATAGGCCTACATCATGTGGCAAACCGGTGAGCATGTGGCTCTATTAGTATAGGAGATACCTGAAAACATATCACACTTTTCATCATAGTGCTTTTACCAATGCATAAAATGCATGGAGAAGTCATTTCGAATGACTGGTCCTCAGTGTTGTGAGAACGATGACTGGTTAAAATTTTTGGTGGTTTCTTGTTCAGTCCATAGGCCTACATCATGTGGCAAACCGGTGAGCATGTGGCTCTATTAGTATAGGAGATACCTGAAAACATATCACACTTTTCATCATAGTGCTTTTACCAATGCATAAAATGCATGGAGAAGTAATTTCGAATGACTGGTCCTCAGTGTTGTGAGAACGATGACTGGATAAAATTTTTGGTGGTTTCTTGTTCAGTCCATAGGCCTACATCATGTGGCAAACCGGTGAGCATGTGGCTCTATTAGTATAGGAGATACCTGAAAACATATCACACTTTTCATCATAGTGCTTTTACCAATGCATAAAATGCATGGAGAAGTCATTTCGAATGACTGGTCCTCAGTGTTGTGAGAATGATGACTGGTTAAAATTTTTCGTGGTTTCTTGTTCAGTCCATAGGCCTACATCATGTGGCAAACCGGTGAGCATGTGGCTCTATTAGTATAGGAGATACCTGAAAACATATCACACTTTTCATCATAGTGCTTTTACCAATGCATAAAATGCATGGAGAAGTCATTTCGAATGACTGGTCCTCAGTGTTGTGAGAACGATGACTGGTTAAAATTTTTGGTGGTTTCTTGTTCAGTCCATAGGCCTACATCATGTGGCAAACCGGTGAGCATGTGGCTCGATTAGTATAGGAAATACCTGAAAACATATCACACTTTTCATCATAGTGCTTTTACCAATGCATAAAATGCATGGAGAAGTCATTTCGAATGACTGGTCCTCAGTGTTGTGAGAACGATGACTGGTTAAAATTTTTGGTGGTTTCTTGTTCAGTCCATAGGCCTACATCATGTGGCAAACCGGTGAGCATGTGGCTCTATTAGTATAGGAGATACCTGAAAACATATCACACTTTTCATCATAGTGCTTTTACCAATGCATAAAATGCATGGAGAAGTCATTTCGAATGACTGGTCCTCAGTGTTGTGAGAACGATGACTGGTTAAAATTTTTGGTGGTTTCTTGTTCAGTCCATAGGCCTACATCATGTGGCAAACCGGTGAGCATGTGGCTCTATTAGTATAGGAGATACCTGAAAACATATCACACTTTTCATCATAGTGCTTTTACCAATGCATAAAATGCATGGAGAAGTCATTTCGAATGACTGGTCCTCAGTGTTGTGAGAACGATGACTGGTTAAAATTTTTGGTGGTTTCTTGTTCAGTCCATAGGCCTACATCATGTGGCAAACCGGTGAGCATGTGGCTCTATTAGTATAGGAGATACCTGAAAACATATCACACTTTTCATCATAGTGCTTTTACCAATGCATAAAATGCATGGAGAAGTCATTTCGAATGACTGGTCCTCAGTGTTGTGAGAACGATGACTGGTTAAAATTTTTGGTGGTTTCTTGTTCAGTCCATAGGCCTACATCATGTGGCAAACCGGTGAGCATGTGGCTCTATTAGTATAGGAGATACCTGAAAACATATCACACTTTTCATCATAGTGCTTTTACCAATGCATAAAATGCATGGAGAAGTCATTTCGAATGACTGGTCCTCAGTGTTGTGAGAACGATGACTGGTTAAAATTTTTGGTGGTTTCTTGTTCAGTCCATAGGCCTACATCATGTGGCAAACCGGTGAGCATGTGGATCTATTAGTATAGGAGATACCTGAAAACATATCACACTTTTCATCATAGTGCTTTTACCAATGCATAAAATGCATGGAGAAGTAATTTCGAATGACTGGTCCTCAGTGTTGTGAGAACGATGACTGGATAAAATTTTTGGTGGTTTCTTGTTCAGTCCATAGGCCTACATCATGTGGCAAACCGGTGAGCATGTGGCTCTATTAGTATAGGAGATACCTGAAAACATATCACACTTTTCATCATAGTGCTTTTACCAATGCATAAAATGCATGGAGAAGTCATTTCGAATGACTGGTCCTCAGTGTTGTGAGAATGATGACTGGTTAAAATTTTTCGTGGTTTCTTGTTCAGTCCATAGGCCTAAATCATGTGGCAAACCGGTGAGCATGTGGCTCTATTAGTATAGGAGATACCTGAAAACATATCACACTTTTCATCATAGTGCTTTTACCAATGCATAAAATGCATGGAGAAGTCATTTCGAATGACTGGTCCTCAGTGTTGTGAGAACGATGACTGGTTAAAATTTTTGGTGGTTTCTTGTTCAGTCCATAGGCCTACATCATGTGGCAAACCGGTGAGCATGTGGCTCTATTAGTATAGGAGATACCTGAAAACATATCACACTTTTCATCATAGTGCTTTTACCAATGCATAAAATGCATGGAGAAGTCATTTCGAATGACTGGTCCTCAGTGTTGTGAGAACGATGACTGGTTAAAATTTTTGGTGGTTTCTTGTTCAGTCCATAGGCCTACATCATGTGGCAAACCGGTGAGCATGTGGCTCTATTAGTATAGGAGATACCTGAAAACATATCACACTTTTCATCATAGTGCTTTTACCAATGCATAAAATGCATGGAGAAGTCATTTCGAATGACTGGTCCTCAGTGTTGTGAGAACGATGACTGGTTAAAATTTTTGGTGGTTTCTTGTTCAGTCCATAGGCCTACATCATGTGGCAAACCGGTGAGCATGTGGCTCTATTAGTATAGGAGATACCTGAAAACATATCACACTTTTCATCATAGTGCTTTTACCAATGCATAAAATGCATGGAGAAGTCATTTCGAATGACTGGTCCTCAGTGTTGTGAGAACGATGACTGGTTAAAATTTTTGGTGGTTTCTTGTTCAGTCCATAGGCCTACATCATGTGGCAAACCGGTGAGCATGTGGCTCTATTAGTATAGGAGATACCTGAAAACATATCACACTTTTCAATCATAGTGCTTTTACCAATGCATAAAATGCATGGAGAAGTCATTTCGAATGACTGGTCCTCAGTGTTGTGAGAACGATGACTGGTTAAAATTTTTGGTGGTTTCTTGTTCAGTCCATAGGCCTACATCATGTGGCAAACCGGTGAGCATGTGGCTCTATTAGTATAGGAGATACCTGAAAACATATCACACTTTTCAATCATAGTGCTTTTACCAATGCATAAAATGCATGGAGAAGTCATTTCGAATGACTGGTCCTCAGTGTTGTGAGAACGATGACTGGTTAAAATTTTTGGTGGTTTCTTGTTCAGTCCATAGGCCTACATCATGTGGCAAACCGGTGAGCATGTGGCTCTATTAGTATAGGAGATACCTGAAAACATATCACACTTTTCATCATAGTGCTTTTACCAATGCATAAAATGCATGGAGAAGTCATTTCGAATGACTGGTCCTCAGTGTTGTGAGAACGATGACTGGTTAAAATTTTTGGTGGTTTCTTGTTCAGTCCATAGGCCTACATCATGTGGCAAACCGGTGAGCATGTGGCTCTATTAGTATAGGAGATACCTGAAAACATATCACACTTTTCATCATAGTGCTTTTACCAATGCATAAAATGCATGGAAAAGTCATTTCGAATGACTGGTCCTCAGTGTTGTGAGAACGATGACTGGTTAAAATTTTTGGTGGTTTCTTGTTCAGTCCATAGGCCTACATCATGTGGCAAACCGGTGAGCATGTGGCTCTATTAGTATAGGAGATACCTGAAAACATATCACACTTTTCATCATAGTGCTTTTACCAATGCATAAAATGCATGGAGAAGTCATTTCGAATGACTGGTCCTCAGTGTTGTGAGAACGATGACTGGTTAAAATTTTTGGTGGTTTCTTGTTCAGTCCATAGGCCTACATCATGTGGCAAACCGGTGAGCATGTGGCTCTATTAGTATAGGAGATACCTGAAAACATATCACACTTTTCATCATAGTGCTTTTACCAATGCATAAAATGCATGGAGAAGTCATTTCGAATGACTGGTCCTCAGTGTTGTGAGAACGATGACTGGTTAAAATTTTTGGTGGTTTCTTGTTCAGTCCATAGGCCTACATCATGTGGCAAACCGGTGAGCATGTGGCTCTATTAGTATAGGAGATACCTGAAAACATATCACACTTTTCATCATAGTGCTTTTACCAATGCATAAAATGCATGGAGAAGTCATTTCGAATGACTGGTCCTCAGTGTTGTGAGAACGATGACTGGTTAAAATTTTTGGTGGTTTCTTGTTCAGTCCATAGGCCTACATCATGTGGCAAACCGGTGAGCATGTGGCTCTATTAGTATAGGAGATACCTGAAAACATATCACACTTTTCATCATAGTGCTTTTACCAATGCATAAAATGCATGGAGAAGTCATTTCGAATGACTGGTCCTCAGTGTTGTGAGAATGATGACTGGTTAAAATTTTTGGTGGTTTCTTGTTCAGTCCATAGGCCTACATCATGTGGCAAACTGGTGAGCATGTGGCTCTATTAGTATAGGAGATACCTGAAAACATATCACACTTCATCATAGTGCTTTTACCAATGCATAAAATGCATGGAGAAGTCATTTCGAATGACTGGTCCTCAGTGTTGTGAGAACGATGACTGGTTAAAATTTTTGGTGGTTTCTTGTTCAGTCCATAGGCCTACATCATGTGGCAAACCGGTGAGCATGTGGCTCTATTAGTATAGGAGATACCTGAAAACATATCACACTTTTCATCATAGTGCTTTTACCAATGCATAAAATGCATGGAGAAGTCATTTCGAATGACTGGTCCTCAGTGTTGTGAGAACAATGACTGGTTAAAATTTTTGGTGGTTTCTTGTTCAGTCCATAGGCCTACATCATGTGGCAAACCGGTGAGCATGTGGCTCTATTAGTATAGGAGATACCTGAAAACATATCACACTTTTCATCATAGTGCATTTACCAATGCATAAAATGCATGGAGAAGTCATTTCGAATGACTGGTCCTCAGTGTTGTGAGAACGATGACTGGTTAAAATTTTTGGTGGTTTCTTGTTCAGTCCATAGGCCTACATCATGTGGCAAACCGGTGAGCATGTGGCTCTATTAGTATAGGAGATACCTGAAAACATATCACACTTTTCATCATAGTGCTTTTACCAATGCATAAAATGCATGGAGAAGTCATTTCGAATGACTGGTCCTCAGTGTTGTGAGAACGATGACTGGTTAAAATTTTTGGTGGTTTCTTGTTCAGTCCATAGGCCTACATCATGTGGCAAACCGGTGAGCATGTGGCTCTATTAGTATAGGAGATACCTGAAAACATATCACACTTTTCATCATAGTGCATTTACCAATGCATAAAATGCATGGAGAAGTCATTTCGAATGACTGGTCCTCAGTGTTGTGAGAACGATGACTGGTTAAAATTTTTGGTGGTTTCTTGTTCAGTCCATAGGCCTACATCATGTGGCAAACCGGTGAGCATGTGGCTCTATTAGTATAGGAGATACCTGAAAACATATCACACTTTTCATCATAGTGCTTTTACCAATGCATAAAATGCATGGAGAAGTCATTTCGAATGACTGGTCCTCAGTGTTGTGAGAACGATGACTGGTTAAAATTTTTGGTGGTTTCTTGTTCAGTCCATAGGCCTACATCATGTGGCAAACCGGTGAGCATGTGGCTCTATTAGTATAGGAGATACCTGAAAACATATCACACTTTTCATCATAGTGCTTTTACCAATGCATAAAATACATGGAGAAGTCATTTCGAATGACTGGTCCTCAGTGTTGTGAGAACGATGACTGGATAAAATTTTTGGTGGTTTCTTGTTCAGTCCATAGGCCTACATCATGTGGCAAACCGGTGAGCATGTGGCTCTATTAGTATAGGAGATACCTGAAAACATATCACACTTTTCATCATAGTGCATTTACCAATGCATAAAATGCATGGAGAAGTCATTTCGAATGACTGGTCCTCAGTGTTGTGAGAACGATGACTGGTTAAAATTTTTGGTGGTTTCTTGTTCAGTCCATAGGCCTACATCATGTGGCAAACCGGTGAGCATGTGGCTCTATTAGTATAGGAGATACCTGAAAACATATCACACTTTTCATCATAGTGCTTTTACCAATGCATAAAATGCATGGAGAAGTCATTTCGAATGACTGGTCCTCAGTGTTGTGAGAACGATGACTGGTTAAAATTTTTGGTGGTTTCTTGTTCAGTCCATAGGCCTACATCATGTGGCAAACCGGTGAGCATGTGGCTCTATTAGTATAGGAGATACCTGAAAACATATCACACTTTTCATCATAGCGCTTTTACCAATGCATAAAATGCATGGAGAAGTCATTTCGAATGACTGGTCCTCAGTGTTGTGAGAACGATGACTGGTTAAAATTTTTGGTGGTTTCTTGTTCAGTCCATAGGCCTACATCATGTGGCAAACCGGTGAGCATGTGGCTCTATTAGTATAGGAGATACCTGAAAACATATCACACTTTTCATCATAGTGCTTTTACCAATGCATAAAATGCATGGAGAAGTCATTTCGAATGACTGGTCCTCAGTGTTGTGAGAACGATGACTGGTTAAAATTTTTGGTGGTTTCTTGTTCAGTCCATAGGCCTACATCATGTGGCAAACCGGTGAGCATGTGGCTCTATTAGTATAGGAGATACCTGAAAACATATCACACTTTTCATCATAGTGCTTTTACCAATGCATAAAATGCATGGAGAAGTCATTTCGAATGACTGGTCCTCAGTGTTGTGAGAACGATGACTGGTTAAAATTTTTGGTGGTTTCTTGTTCAGTCCATAGGCCTACATCATGTGGCAAACCGGTGAGCATGTGGCTCTATTAGTATAGGAGATACCTGAAAACATATCACACTTTTCATCATAGTGCTTTTACCAATGCATAAAATGCATGGAGAAGTCATTTCGAATGACTGGTCCTCAGTGTTGTGAGAACGATGACTGGTTAAAATTTTTGGTGGTTTCTTGTTCAGTCCATAGGCCTACATCATGTGGCAAACCGGTGAGCATGTGGCTCTATTAGTATAGGAGATACCTGAAAACATATCACACTTTTCATCATACTGCTTTTACCAATGCATAAAATGCATGGAGAAGTCATTTCGAATGACTGGTCCTCAGTGTTGTGAGAACGATGACTGGTTAAAATTTTTGGTGGTTTCTTGTTCACTCCATAGGCCTACATCATGTGGCAAACCGGTGAGCATGTGGCTCGATTAGTATAGGAGATACCTGAAAACATATCACACTTTTCATCATAGTGCTTTTACCAATGCATAAAATGCATGGAGAAGTCATTTCGAATGACTGGTCTTCAGTGTTGTGAGAACGATGACTGGTTAAAATTTTTGGTGGTTTCTTGTTCAGTCCATAGGCCTACATCATGTGGCAAACCGGTGAGCATGTGGCTCTATTAGTATAGGAGATACCTGAAAACATATCACACTTTTCATCATAGTGCTTTTACCAATGCATAAAATGCATGGAGAAGTCATTTCGAATGACTGGTCCTCAGTGTTGTGAGAACGATGACTGGTTAAAATTTTTGGTGGTTTCTTGTTCAGTCCATAGGCCTACATCATGTGGCAAACCGGTGAGCATGTGGCTCTATTAGTATAGGAGATACCTGAAAACATATCACACTTTTCATCATAGTGCTTTTACCAAAGCATAAAATGCATGGAGAAGTCATTTCGAATGACTGGTCCTCAGTGTTGTGAGAACGATGACTGGTTAAAATTTTTGGTGGTTTCTTGTTCAGTCCATAGGCCTACATCATGTGGCAAACCGGTGAGCATGTGGCTCTATTAGTATAGGAGATACCTGAAAACATATCACACTTTTCATCATAGTGCTTTTACCAATGCATAAAATGCATGGAGAAGTCATTTCGAATGACTGGTCCTCAGTGTTGTGAGAACGATGACTGGTTAAAATTTTTGGTGGTTTCTTGTTCAGTCCATAGGCCTACATCATGTGGCAAACCGGTGAGCTTGTGGCTCTATTAGTATAGGAGATACCTGAAAACATATCACACTTTTCATCATAGTGCTTTTACCAATGCATAAAATGCATGGAGAAGTCATTTCGAATGACTGGTCCTCAGTGTTGTGAGAACGATGACTGGATAAAATTTTTGGTGGTTTCTTGTTCAGTCCATAGGCCTACATCATGTGGCAAACCGGTGAGCATGTGGCTCTATTAGTATAGGAGATACCTGAAAACATATCACACTTTTCATCATAGTGCATTTACCAATGCATAAAATGCATGGAGAAGTCATTTCGAATGACTGGTCCTCAGTGTTGTGAGAACGATGACTGGTTAAAATTTTTGGTGGTTTCTTGTTCAGTCCATAGGCCTACATCATGTGGCAAACCGGTGAGCATGTGGCTCTATTAGTATAGGAGATACCTGAAAACATATCACTAGTGTTGAGCGATACCTTCCGATATCGGAAAGTATCGGTATCGGTTTGGATCGGCCGATATTCAAAAAATATCGGATATCGCCGATACCGATACCCGATCCCAATGCAAGTCAATGGGACCAAAATATCGGAATTAAAATAAACCCTTTCTTTCCTTGTAGGTTCATTCTACATGAAGGAAAACAACTAAGAATAATGCCGGATGTATTTGGGGAGGTGGCGGAGACATTAAAGTCATAGAGGTTTATCCCAATCAAATAGAATAGCATGTTTTTTGTTTTTTTTTAAGACGTTCGGAGTGACAAAGATATTGACTATGTAAATTTTTTTTTTATTTTGTCAGATATTGATGTTTCACTATTCCACGCCCTTCCCCTTCTTTTTTTTCTTTTTTTTTTTCTTTTCCCACACTTTCATCTTCATCATCATCAGCATCTTTGACATCAACTTCTTCACCTTATTCATCTTCTTCTTCATCTTCTACCTATTTTTTTTTTTTTATTACATTCTTCATATTCATTTTATTCAACTATTATTATTCTTCTTATTCTACATATTCTTTTTATTCCACTGTTATTATTCTTCCTATTCTACTTCTTCATCATATTCTCATTTGTGACAGGCATTCCCGTAGTTGTTATCTATAAAAGTTTGAAGATTACACCTTCCGTTCTGCCAGTCACAAAAGTTACATTTGTCCGCGTTCAGTTTGGCCTGCAGCATCAGGCTTTATCCAGGGGCACCACGAGGAGGAACGGACTCACCCCCATACACTGCTTAGTCTTCTTCTGCATATAATTTAGATAATATCTTTTGCTCTGATATTAAGTCTTATGCTTAATGTTCTTCTGCTCTTTGTTCTGCAGCCTCTTGTTCTTCTGCTTCTCGGTCTTCCATGTTGTCGTCTCCAGGGTCGTCGTCTCCAGTGTCGTCATCTCCGCCGTCGTCGTCTCCGCCGTCGTCGTCGTCGTCATCGGGGTGGTCTTCCGTGTCGTCGTCATCGTGGTGGTCTTCCGGGTCGTCGACGTTAGGGTCTTCAACTTGGAAATGTAGCAGAAGGTACAAGAAGGCTGAGAAAATGCCAAGAACCAGCTGATGGAACTGGAACTCGGATGGCTACCCGAAGGTTCAAGAGCCTATGGAACTACCGAGGACCAGCTGACGTTACTGGAACCCGGTTACTAAGCAGGAGGTACCCGTGCTAAAAAGCACTACCAAGGACCGCCTGACGTTGACGGAACTCGGATACCCAGAAGGAGGCACCTAAGCCAAAGGCTCTGCCCGGAACCAGCTGACGTTACTGGAACCAGGATGGGGAGCAGAAGGTACAAGAGCAAAAGACACTGCCGAGAACCAGCTGACGGTACTGGAACCCGGATGGGTAGCCGAAGGTCCAAGAGCCAATGGAACTACCGAGGACCAGCTGACGTTACTGGAACCCGGTTACTAAGCAGGAGGTACCCGTGCCTGAAAGCACTACCAAGGACCACCTGACGTTGGTGGAACTTGGATACCCAGAAGGAGGCACCTAAGCCAAAGGCTCTGCCCGGAACCAGCTGACGGTACTGGAACCAGGATGGGGAGCAGAAGGTACAAGAGCAAAAGACACTGCCGAGAACCAGCTGACGGTGCTGGAACCAGGTGGTGGACCCGAAGGTCCACAGGAGAGGAGAGAACAGCTAGGCCGCGAGGCAGCCGCAGTTACCGAACCCCAACAGTCCTACAGGGGGAGCTGGGCCTACTGGCACTACAGAACCAGCCTTGACTACCAGTTCACGCAGCCCACATAGGAAGCTCCTAAACTGGAGGCACCCTGGAGTTGGCTAACCCGACCGCACCACGACGAGGCAAGCATAGGTGTCTCAGTGAGCTTGACACAACCCGGAAACAGCTGACGGTGCTGAAACCAGGCTTGGCACGAGGGAGTACCTGTGACAAAAACACTGCCGAGAACCAGCTGGCGGTGCTGGAACCCGGATGCGTTGCCCCAGTGTGCAAGAGCCAATGGCACGACCGAGGACCAGCTGACGGTGCTGGAACCCGGTTACTAAGCTGTAGGTGCCCGCGCTTAAAAGCACTACCAAGGACCGCCTGGCGTTGGCGGAACTCGGATACCCAGGAGGAGGCACCTAAGCCAAAGGCTCGGCCCGGAACCAGCTGACGGTGCTGGAACCAGGTGGTGGACCCGAAGGTCCACAGGAGAGGAGAGAACAGCTAGGCCGCGAGGCAGCCGCAGTTACCGAACCCCAACAGTCCTACAGGGGGAGCTGGGCCTACTGGCACTACAGAACCAGCCTTGACTACCAGTTCACGCAGCCCACATAGGAAGCTCCTAAACTGGAGGCACCCTGGAGTTGGCTAACCCGACCGCACCACGACGAGGCAAGCATAGGTGTCTCAGTGAGCTTGACACAACCCGGAAACAGCTGACGGTGCTGAAACCAGGCTTGGCACGAGGGAGTACCTGTGACAAAAACACTGCCGAGAACCAGCTGGCGGTGCTGGAACCCGGATGCGTTGCCCCAGTGTGCAAGAGCCAATGGCACGACCGAGGACCAGCTGACGGTGCTGGAACCCGGTTACTAAGCTGTAGGTGCCCGCGCTTAAAAGCACTACCAAGGACCGCCTGGCGTTGGCGGAACTCGGATACCCAGGAGGAGGCACCTAAGCCAAAGGCTCGGCCCGGAACCAGCTGACGGTGCTGGAACCAGGTGGTGGACCCGAAGGTCCACAGGAGAGGAGAGAACAGCTAGGCCGCGAGGCAGCCGCAGTTACCGAACCCCAACAGTCCTACAGGGGGAGCTGGGCCTACTGGCACTACAGAACCAGCCTTGACTACCAGTTCACGCAGCCCACATAGGAAGCTCCTAAACTGGAGGCACCCTGGAGTTGGCTAACCCGACCGCACCACGACGAGGCAAGCATAGGTGTCTCAGTGAGCTTGACACAACCCGGAAACAGCTGACGGTGCTGAAACCAGGCTTGGCACGAGGGAGTACCTGTGACAAAAACACTGCCGAGAACCAGCTGGCGGTGCTGGAACCCGGATGCGTTGCCCCAGTGTGCAAGAGCCAATGGCACGACCGAGGACCAGCTGACGGTGCTGGAACCCGGTTACTAAGCTGTAGGTGCCCGCGCTTAAAAGCACTACCAAGGACCGCCTGGCGTTGGCGGAACTCGGATACCCAGGAGGAGGCACCTAAGCCAAAGGCTCGGCCCGGAACCAGCTGACGGTGCTGGAACCAGGTGGTGGACCCGAAGGTCCACAGGAGAGGAGAGAACAGCTAGGCCGCGAGGCAGCCGCAGTTACCGAACCCCAACAGTCCTACAGGGGGAGCTGGGCCTACTGGCACTACAGAACCAGCCTTGACTACCAGTTCACGCAGCCCACATAGGAAGCTCCTAAACTGGAGGCACCCTGGAGTTGGCTAACCCGACCGCACCACGACGAGGCAAGCATAGGTGTCTCAGTGAGCTTGACACAACCCGGAAACAGCTGACGGTGCTGAAACCAGGCTTGGCACGAGGGAGTACCTGTGACAAAAACACTGCCGAGAACCAGCTGGCGGTGCTGGAACCCGGATGCGTTGCCCCAGTGTGCAAGAGCCAATGGCACGACCGAGGACCAGCTGACGGTGCTGGAACCCGGTTACTAAGCTGTAGGTGCCCGCGCTTAAAAGCACTACCAAGGACCGCCTGGCGTTGGCGGAACTCGGATACCCAGGAGGAGGCACCTAAGCCAAAGGCTCGGCCCGGAACCAGCTGACGGTGCTGGAACCAGGTGGTGGACCCGAAGGTCCACAGGAGAGGAGAGAACAGCTAGGCCGCGAGGCAGCCGCAGTTACCGAACCCCAACAGTCCTACAGGGGGAGCTGGGCCTACTGGCACTACAGAACCAGCCTTGACTACCAGTTCACGCAGCCCACATAGGAAGCTCCTAAACTGGAGGCACCCTGGAGTTGGCTAACCCGACCGCACCACGACGAGGCAAGCATAGGTGTCTCAGTGAGCTTGACACAACCCGGAAACAGCTGACGGTGCTGAAACCAGGCTTGGCACGAGGGAGTACCTGTGACAAAAACACTGCCGAGAACCAGCTGGCGGTGCTGGAACCCGGATGCGTTGCCCCAGTGTGCAAGAGCCAATGGCACGACCGAGGACCAGCTGACGGTGCTGGAACCCGGTTACTAAGCTGTAGGTGCCCGCGCTTAAAAGCACTACCAAGGACCGCCTGGCGTTGGCGGAACTCGGATACCCAGGAGGAGGCACCTAAGCCAAAGGCTCGGCCCGGAACCAGCTGACGGTGCTGGAACCAGGTGGTGGACCCGAAGGTCCACAGGAGAGGAGAGAACAGCTAGGCCGCGAGGCAGCCGCAGTTACCGAACCCCAACAGTCCTACAGGGGGAGCTGGGCCTACTGGCACTACAGAACCAGCCTTGACTACCAGTTCACGCAGCCCACATAGGAAGCTCCTAAACTGGAGGCACCCTGGAGTTGGCTAACCCGACCGCACCACGACGAGGCAAGCATAGGTGTCTCAGTGAGCTTGACACAACCCGGAAACAGCTGACGGTGCTGAAACCAGGCTTGGCACGAGGGAGTACCTGTGACAAAAACACTGCCGAGAACCAGCTGGCGGTGCTGGAACCCGGATGCGTTGCCCCAGTGTGCAAGAGCCAATGGCACGACCGAGGACCAGCTGACGATGCTGGAACCCGGTTACTAAGCTGTAGGTGCCCGCGCTTAAAAGCACTACCAAGGACCGCCTGGCGTTGGCGGAACTCGGATACCCAGGAGGAGGCACCTAAGCCAAAGGCTCGGCCCGGAACCAGCTGACGGTGCTGGAACCAGGTGGTGGACCCGAAGGTCCACAGGAGAGGAGAGAACAGCTAGGCCGCGAGGCAGCCGCAGTTACCGAACCCCAACAGTCCTACAGGGGGAGCTGGGCCTACTGGCACTACAGAACCAGCCTTGACTACCAGTTCACGCAGCCCACATAGGAAGCTCCTAAACTGGAGGCACCCTGGAGTTGGCTAACCCGACCGCACCACGACGAGGCAAGCATAGGTGTCTCAGTGAGCTTGACACAACCCGGAAACAGCTGACGGTGCTGAAACCAGGCTTGGCACGAGGGAGTACCTGTGACAAAAACACTGCCGAGAACCAGCTGGCGGTGCTGGAACCCGGATGCGTTGCCCCAGTGTGCAAGAGCCAATGGCACGACCGAGGACCAGCTGACGGTGCTGGAACCCGGTTACTAAGCTGTAGGTGCCCGCGCTTAAAAGCACTACCAAGGACCGCCTGGCGTTGGCGGAACTCGGATACCCAGGAGGAGGCACCTAAGCCAAAGGCTCGGCCCGGAACCAGCTGACGGTGCTGGAACCAGGTGGTGGACCCGAAGGTCCACAGGAGAGGAGAGAACAGCTAGGCCGCGAGGCAGCCGCAGTTACCGAACCCCAACAGTCCTACAGGGGGAGCTGGGCCTACTGGCACTACAGAACCAGCCTTGACTACCAGTTCACGCAGCCCACATAGGAAGCTCCTAAACTGGAGGCACCCTGGAGTTGGCTAACCCGACCGCACCACGACGAGGCAAGCATAGGTGTCTCAGTGAGCTTGACACAACCCGGAAACAGCTGACGGTGCTGAAACCAGGCTTGGCACGAGGGAGTACCTGTGACAAAAACACTGCCGAGAACCAGCTGGCGGTGCTGGAACCCGGATGCGTTGCCCCAGTGTGCAAGAGCCAATGGCACGACCGAGGACCAGCTGACGGTGCTGGAACCCGGTTACTAAGCTGTAGGTGCCCGCGCTTAAAAGCACTACCAAGGACCGCCTGGCGTTGGCGGAACTCGGATACCCAGGAGGAGGCACCTAAGCCAAAGGCTCGGCCCGGAACCAGCTGACGGTGCTGGAACCAGGTGGTGGACCCCAAGGCCCACAGGAGAGGAGAGAACAGCTAGGCCGCGAGGCAGCCGCAGTTACCGAACCCCAACAGTCCTACAGGGGGAGCTGGGCCTACTGGCACTACAGAACCAGCCTTGACTACCAGTTCACGCAGCCCACATAGGAAGCTCCTAAACTGGAGGCACCCTGGAGTTGGCTAACCCGACCGCACCACGACGAGGCAAGCATAGGTGTCTCAGTGAGCTTGACACAACCCGGAAACAGCTGACGGTGCTGAAACCAGGCTTGGCACGAGGGAGTACCTGTGACAAGAACACTGCCGAGAACCAGCTGGCGGTGCTGGAACCCGGATGCGTTGCCTTGCCTATTAAAGATTGTCTTCCTAGAGCCCCAACTAGCGGTGTTGGAGCAAAGGGTAAGCAGGGGGAGATGAGTGTAGGCCGAAGCCTGCACTGGAGGCAGCTTTGTGTCTGCGTTGCGTTTGCAGGACACTTTGCCGGCTACACACTGGGGGAACAGCTGGCGTTGCTGAACCCCACTAACACAATGGCGTGTGTTTTTCTCTGTGCAGCTAGCACTTGCGGGCAAAAACTAGCGATGTTAGAGCCCGTGTTGAAGCAGGAGGAGGAGGAGAGGAGCAGAGTGTAGGCCGAAGCTTAGTTGAACCAATTTCAAAGGAAACCTTTAACCCCCCCCTCAGGTGTTACAAAGTACAAGAGACACACCTTGTGCAGTATTAATGCTGCACAAGTGAAAGGTTGCTCTATTAATTTGTCTACTTGCACACGCTGAATGAAAGACATACACAATTTACCCCATTCTACAGTCAAACTGTAGTGGATGCGTGACTTGGTTTTTTGATGAGACGCAGCACAGGTGTCCAAAATAACGCCTTGGTGCTTGGAGCAGCTTCCTGAGCGTTGTTATTTGCTGTACAGGAGTCTGCGCTCTTGTGTTATCCCTTGGCAATGCCCTGTTAGCGCTGCCCATCTTATGACATCATTTCATGTTGGCCGGTGCGGTTAACGATGGCCATAAATCCCAGACCCACAGTGTCTTTTCATAAAGCCACACTGCGGTGCTGGGATTCGTGGCCTTGAGCAGTAAATATTTTGGCCGCTCACACACGTCCTTACACCTGCTTCAGACTGGGCGGCCTCTGCTGATCCCTTCTCGCATGCCGCGGCCATGAGGCTGCACAGTCTGAAGAAGGCTGAAGGAGATGAGTTAAGACAGGCGAAGATATGCACTGCTCGTGCCCATCAATCACACCCTCGCAGTCAAAATAATTAAGACAACGAGGAGCATTTTATTCAGGCAGGGCGGACGAACAGGCGCAAGTAGCCAACCAATGATGTCAGAAGACGGGAAGCGCTACCAAGGGGGGTGCTGCGTATCATTAGAAAGGAAAGTCACACCTCAGGGACAGTGGAATGGTCTCAAAGAGACACATTTTGTACGTGTTGAGTTCCACGTGGGCAAGGAGAAAACATCAGCCACCTTGTACAAATGCAGCAGTACTGCTGTACAAGGTGGCTGTTATACATAGAAACACCTGGGGGTGGGGGCCAGGCTCCCTTCAATTTCAGTTCATGTGCCTGCGTGGCGTTTGCAGGTCACGTTGCAAGCTGCACAGCAGGGGAACAGCTGGCGGTGCTGAACCCCACTAACACATTGGCTGGTGTTTTTCTCTGTGCAGCTAGCATTTCCGGGCAAAAACTAGCGGTGTTTGAGCCCAGGGTCAGCAGGAGGAGGAGGAGAGGAGCAAAGTGTAGGCCGAAGCCTGCACTGGTGGCAGCTTTTGGTCGGTTGTGCCAGCGTGGCTTGTGCTGGACACGATGCCGGCTACACAGCGGGGGAACAGCTGGTGTTGCTGAACCCCACTAACACATTGGCTGGTGTTTTTCTCTGTGCAGCTAGCATTTCCGGGCAAAAACTAGCGTTGTTAGAGCCCAGGGTCAGCAGGAGGAGGAGAGGAGCAGAGTGTAGGCCGAAGCCTAGTTGAACCAATTTCAAAGGTTACCTTTAACCCCCCCTCAGGTGTTACAAAGAACAAGAGCCACTCCTTCTGCAGCATTAATGCTGCACAAGTAAAAGGTTGCTCTATTAATTTGTCTACTTGCACAAGCTGAATGCAACACGTAGACTATTTAGCCCATTATACTGTTTAACAGTAGTGGAGGCGTGACTTGTCTTTTTAAAGAAAAGCAGCACAGGTGTCGAAAACAACACCTTTTTGCATGGGCGCAGCTTCCTGAGCGTTGTTAGTTGCTGTACAGGAGTCTGCGCTCTTGTGATCCTTTGGCCATGCGCTGTGAGCGCTTCCTGTCTTATGACCTCATTTCATGTTGGCCGTTGCGGTTAGCGATGGACATGAATCCCAGACCCACAGTGTGTTTTTAAAAAATCACACTGCGGTGCTGGGATTCGTGCCCTGGTGCAGTAAATATGTTTGCCGCTCACACATGTCCTTACACCTGCTTCAGACTGGACGGCCTCATCTGATCCCTTATCGCCTGCCGAGGCCATGAGGACACCCAGTCTGAAGAAGGCGGAAGGAGATGAGTGAACACAGGCAAACATATGCACTGCACATGCCCATCAATCACACCCTCGCTGTCCAAAAAAATAAGACACCGAGGGCCGTTGTTTCGAGCAGGGGAGATGCACAGGCGCAGCCAGCTAACCAATGATGTCAAAAGACGGGCAGCGCTAACAAGGGTGGTGCTGCGTGTCATTACAAAGGAAAGTCACACCTCAGGGACATTGTAATGGTCTCTAATGAGACACATTTTGTACGTGTTGAGTTCCACGTGGGCAAGGAGAAAAAGTCAGCCACCTCGTACAAATGCAGCAGTACTGCTGTACAAGGTGGCTGTTATACATAGAAACACCTGTGGGTGGGGGGCAGGCTCCCTTCAATTTCAGTTCATGTGCCTGCGTGGCGTTTGCAGGTCACGTTGCAAGCTACACAGCAGGGGAACAGCTGGCGTTGCTGAACCCCACTGACACATTGACTGGTGTTTTTCTCTGTGCAGATTGCATGTCCGGGCAAAAACTAGCGGTGTTAGAGCCCAGGGTCAGCAGGAGGAGGAGGAGAGGAGCAAAGTGTAGGCCGAAGCCTGCACTGGTGGCAGCTTTTGGTCGGTTGTGCCAGCGTGGCTTGTGCTGGACACGATGCCGGCTACACAGCGGGGGAACAGCTGGCGGTGCTGAACCCCACTAACACATTGGCTGGTGTTTTTCTCTGTGCAGCTAGCATTTCCGGGCAAAAACTAGCGGTGTTTGAGCCCAGGGTCAGCAGGAGGAGTAGAGGAGCAGAGTGTAGGCCGAAGCCTAGTTGAACCAATTTCAAAGGTTACCTTTAACCCCCCCCCTCAGGTGTTGCAAGGTACAAGAGCCACACCTTGAACAGCATTAATGATGCACAAGTCAAAGGTTGCTCTATTTAATTTTGCTCCTTGCACACGCTGAATTAAACACGTACACTATTTAGCCCATTATACTGTCAAACAGTTGTGGAGGCGTGACTTGTCTTTTTAACGAGACGCAGCACAGGTGTCAAAATTTGCACCTAGGTACTGGGCGCAGATTCCTGAGCGTTGTTATTTGCTGTACAGGAGTCTGCGCTCTTGTGTTATCCCTTGGCAATACCCTGTTAGTGCAGGCCGTCTCATGACCTCATTTCATGTTGGCCGGTGCGGTTAACGATGGCCATAAATCCCAGACCCACAGTGGCTTTTCCTAAAGTCACACTGCGGTGCTGGGATTCGTGGCCTTGTGCAGTAAATATGATCGCCGCTCACACATGTCCTTACACCTGCTTCAGACTGGGCGGCCTCAGCTGATCCCTTATCGCATGCCGCGGCCATGAGGCCGCACAGTCAGAAGAAGGCGGAAGGAGGGGAGTGAAAACAGGGGAACATATGCACTGCTCGTGCCCATCAATCACACCCTCGCAGTCAAAATATATGAGACAACGGGGGGCGTTGTGTCGGGCAGGGGGGACGCACAGGCACAGCCAGCCAACCAATGATGTCAGGAGACGGGCAGCGCTAACAATGGGGGTGCTGCGTGTCATTACAAAGGAAAGTCACACCTCAGGGACATTGTAATGGTCTCTAATGAGACACATTTTGTACGTGTTGAGTTCCACGTGGGCAAGGAGAAAAAGTCAGCCACCTCGTACAAATGCAGCAGTACTGCTGTACAAGGTGGCTGATATACATAGAAACACCTGTGGGTGGGGGGCAGGCTCCCTTCAATTTCAGTTCATGTGCCTGCGTGGCGTTTGCAGGTCACGTTGCAAGCTACACAGCAGGGGAACAGCTGGCGTTGCTGAACCCCACTAACACATTGGCTGGTGTTTTTCTCTGTGCAGCTAGCATGTCCGGGCAGAAACTGGCGTTGTTTGAGCCCAGGGTCAGCAGGAGGAGGAGAGGAGCAAAGTGTAGGCCGAAGCCTGCACTGGTGGCAGCTTTTGGTCGGTTGTGCCAGCGTGGCTTGTGCTGGACACGTTGCCGACTACACAGCAGGGGAACAGCTGGCGGTGCTGAACCCCACTAACACATTGGCTGGTGTTTTTCTCTGTGCAGCTAGCATTTCCGGGCAAAAACTAGCGGTGTTTGAGCCCAGGGTCAGCAGGAGGAGTAGAGGAGCAGAGTGTAGGCCGAAGCCTAGTTGAACCAATTTCAAAGGTTACCTTTAACCCCCCCCTCAGGTGTTGCAAGGTACAAGAGCCACACCTTGTGCAGCATTAATGCTGCACAAGTAAAAGGTTGCTCTATTTGTTTTGCTCCTTGCACACGCTGACTAAAACACGTACACTATTTAGCCCATTATACTGTCAAACAGTTGTGGAGGCGTGACTTGTCTTTTTAACGAGACGGAGCACAGGTGTCAAAATTTGCACCTAGGTACTGGGCGCAGATTCCTGAGCGTTCTTATTTGCTGTACAGGAGTCTGCGCTATTGTGATCCCTTGGCCATGCGCTGTGAGCGCTTCCTGTCTTCTGACCTCATTTCATGTCGGCCGTTGCGGTTAGCGATGGACATGAATCCCAGACCCACAGTGTGTTTTTAAAAAATCACACTGCGGTGCTGGGATTCGTGCCCTGGTGCACTAAATATGTTTGCCGCTCACACATGTCCTTACACCTGCTTCAGACTGGGCGGCCTCATCTGATCCCTTATCGCCTGCCGCGGCCATGAGGACACCCAGTCTGAAGAAGGCGGAAGGAGATGAGTGAACACAGGCAAACATATGCACTGCACATGCCCATCAATCACACCCTCGCTGTCCAAAAAAATAAGACACCGAGGGCCGTTGTTTCGAGCAGGGGAGATGCACAGGCGCAGCCAGCTAACCAATGATGTCAAAAGACGGGCAGCGCTAACAAGGGTGGTGCTGCGTGTCATTACAAAGGAAAGTCACACCTCAGGGACATTGTAATGGTCTCTAATGAGACACATTTTGTACGTGTTGAGTTCCACGTGGGCAAGGAGAAACAGTCAGCCACCTCGTACAAATGCAGCAGTACTGCTGTACAAGGTGGCTGATATACATAGAAACACCTGTGGGTGGGGGGCAGGCTCCCTTCAATTTCAGTTCATGTGCCTGCGTGGCGTTTGCAGGTCACGTTGCAAGCTACACAGCAGGGGAACAGCTGGCGTTGCTGAACCCCACTGACACATTGACTGGTGTTTTTCTCTGTGCAGATTGCATGTCCGGGCAAAAACTAGCGGTGTTAGAGCCCAGGGTCAGCAGGAGGAGGAGGAGAGGAGCAAAGTGTAGGCCGAAGCCTGCACTGGTGGCAGCTTTTGGTCGGTTGTGCCAGCGTGGCTTGTGCTGGACACGATGCCGGCTACACAGCGGGGGAACAGCAGGCGGTGCTGAACCCCACTAACACATTGGCTGGTGTTTTTCTCTGTGCAGCTAGCATGTCCGGGCAGAAACTGGCGTTGTTTGAGCCCAGGGTCAGCAGGAGGAGGAGAGGAGCAAAGTGTAGGCCGAAGCCTGCACTGGTGGCAGCTTTTGGTCGGTTGTGCCAGCGTGGCTTGTGCTGGACACGTTGCCGACTACACAGCAGGGGAACAGCTGGCGGTGCTGAACCCCACTAACACATTGGCTGGTGTTTTTCTCTGTGCAGCTAGCATTTCCGGGCAAAAACTAGCGGTGTTTGAGCCCAGGGTCAGCAGGAGGAGTAGAGGAGCAGAGTGTAGGCCGAAGCCTAGTTGAACCAATTTCAAAGGTTACCTTTAACCCCCCCCTCAGGTGTTGCAAGGTACAAGAGCCACACCTTGTGCAGCATTAATGCTGCACAAGTAAAAGGTTGCTCTATTTGTTTTGCTCCTTGCACACGCTGACTAAAACACGTACACTATTTAGCCCATTATACTGTCAAACAGTTGTGGAGGCGTGACTTGTCTTTTTAACGAGACGCAGCACAGGTGTCAAAATTTGCACCTAGGTACTGGGCGCAGATTCCTGAGCGTTCTTATTTGCTGTACAGGAGTCTGCGCTATTGTGATCCCTTGGCCATGCGCTGTGAGCGCTTCCTGTCTTCTGACCTCATTTCATGTCGGCCGTTGCGGTTAGCGATGGACATGAATCCCAGACCCACAGTGTGTTTTCAAAAAATCACACTGCGGTGCTGGGATTCGTGCCCTGGTGCAGTAAATATGTTTGCCGCTCACACATGTCCTTACACCTGCTTCAGACTGGATGGCCTCATCTGATCCCTTATCGCCTGCCGAGGCCATGAGGACACCCAGTCTGAAGAAGGCGGAAGGAGATGAGTGAACACAGGCAAACATATGCACTGCACATGCCCATCAATCACACCCTCGCTGTCCAAAAAAATAAGACACCGAGGGGCGTTGTTTCTAGCAGGGCGGATGCACAGGCGCAGCCAGCTAACCATGATGACAAAAGACGGGAAACGCTACCAAGGGGGGTGCTGCGTATCATTACAAAGGAAAGTCACACCTCAGGGACAGTGGAATGGTCTCAATGAGACACATTTTGTACGTGTTGAGTTCCACGTGGGCAAGGAGAAAAAGTCAGCCACCTTGTACAAATGCAGCAGTACTGCTGTACTAGGTGGCTGTTATACATAGAAACACCTGGGGGGGTGGGGCCAGGTTCCCTTTTAATTTCAGTTCCTGTGCCTGCATGGCGTTTGCAGGTCACGTTGCCGGCTACACAGCAGGGGAACAGCTGGCGTTGCTGAACCCCACTAACACATTGGCTGGTGTTTTTCTCTGTGCAGCTAGCACTTCCGGGCAAAAACTAGCGGTGTTTGAGCCCAGGGTCAGCAGGAGGAGGAGAGGAGCAGAGTGTAGGCCGAAGCCTGCACTGGTGGCAGCTTTTGTTCTGTTGTGCCAGCGTGGCTTGTGCTGGACACGTTGCCGACTACACAGCAGGGGAACAGCTGGCGGTGCTGAACCCCACTGACACATCACCTAGTGTTTTTTTCTGTGTAGACAACACTTCCAGGTGGCAACTGACAGTGTTGAAACCCAGGGAATCAAAGAGGAGCAGAGTGTAGGCCGAAGCCTGCAGTGGAGCAAGTTGAAAGGGAACCTTTAACCCCCCCCCCCAGGCATTTGTTGCTGAAAGAGCCATCTTGTACAGCAGTAATACTGCACATGGAAAATGGTGGCTCCGAAAATTATGCTCCTTGCAAACGCTGAAGTACACACTCATATAATGTGTCCCCTCACACCGTCAAACCATCCCGGAAGTGGGACTTTCCTTTGTAATGTGACACAGCACAGCCGTCATTCCAACCCCCTTGGTGCCGGGCACCACCTCCTCAACGTTGTTTGGTTCTGTCACGGAGCCCGCACTGTAATGTTATCCCTTGGCCATGCACAGTTAGCGGTGCCCGTCTTCTGACATCATGTAGGTGTCAGGCTGGCAGTGCCTGTGCGTCCAAGCTGCCCGAGATCCAACCTTGCAGTGTCATCTAATGTAGTCCCACTGCGGGCCAGGGATCCATGGGCATGCGCAGTGCATATCATCGCCTCTCACTCACCTCCTTCCTGCTTCTTCAGACTGTGCGGCGTCACGGCCGTGGCATGCTATTAGGGATCAGCTGACGCCGCCTAGTCTGAAGAAGCGTGAAGAAGGGGAGTGAGAGGCTAGTATATGCACTGCGCATGGCCATGGATACCAGGCCCACTGTGGGATCACATTAGACGACACTGCGAGGTGTGATTTCGGGCAGCGTGGACGCACAGGCGCAGCCAGGACGACAACAAATGATGTCAGAGGACGGGCAGCGCAAACTGTGCATGGCCAAGGGATAACATAACAGCGCAGGGTCCATGACGGAATCAAACAACGCTAAGGAGGCAGCGCACGGTGCCAAGGGGGTAGCAATGACGGCTGTGCTGTGTCACATTACAAAGGAAAGTCCCACCTCCGGGACGGTTGGACGGTGTGAGGGGACACATTACATGAGTGTGTAGTTCAGCGTTTGCAAGGAGCATAATTTCAAGAGCGACCTTTCCCTTGTGCAGTATTAGTGCTGCACATGGTGGCTCTTTCAGTAACAAACGCCTAGGGGGGGGGGGGACAGGTCCCCTTACATTTTAGTTGTGCCAGCGTGGCGGTCGCATGACACGTTGCCGGATACACAGCTGGGGATCAGCTGACGTTACTGAACCCCAATAACAGAGGAGCGACTGTTGACTGTGCACACAGCACTTCCAGGCACCAACTGGCGGTGTTAGAGCCCAGGGACAGCAGGAGGAGCAGATTGGAGGTATTGCCGCACACACAGCTGGGGATCAGCTGACGTTACTGAACCCCAATAACAGAGGAGCGACTGTTGACTGTGCACACAGCACTTCCAGGCACCAACTGGCGGTGTTAGAGCCCAGGGACAGCAGGAGGAGCAGAGGAACAGAGTGTAGGCCGAAGCCTGATTGGAGCAAGTTGAAAGGAAACCTTTAACCCCCCCCCCCAAGACGTTTGTAGCTGAAAGAGCCATGTTGTGCAGCACTAAGGATGCAAAAGGAAAAGGTTGCTCTTTTAATTATGCTCCTTGCAAACACCGAAGTAAACACTAAAAATGTGTCCCTTTATACCGTTAAACCGTTCCGGAGGTGCGAATTTCCTTCGTAATGGGACACAGCACAGCTGTCATTCCTATCCCCTTGATGCCGTGCGCTGCCTCCTCAGCGTTGTTTTAAGCTGCCACGGAGCCTGCGCTGTTCTGTTAGCCCTTGGCCATGCCCAATTAGCGCTGCCTGTCTTCTGACATAATTTGGTGTCAGGCTGTCAGTGCCTGTGCGTCCACGCTGCTCCAGATCCCACCTCGCAGTCTCATCTAACGTTATCCCACTGCGGGCCTTGGAACCATGGGCATGCACAGTGCATAACCTCGACTCTCACTCCCCTCCTTCCCTCTTCTTCAGACTGTGCGGTGTCACGGCCGTGGCATGCTAGGGATCAGCTGACGGCGCACAGTCTAAAGAAGGCGGAGGGAAATGAGCGAGAGCCCGAGGGGAAGATATGCACTGCGCATGCCCATGGATCCCAGGCCCGCAGTGTGACTCAATCAGAAGACACTGCGAGGCGGGATCTCGGGCAGCGCGGCCGCACAGGCGCAGCCAGCCTGACACCAAATTATGTCAGAAGACAGGCAGCGCAAATAGGGCATGCCCAAGGGATAACAGAACAGCGCAGGCTCCGTGACAGCTTAAAACAACGCTGAGGAGGCAGCGCATGGCACCAAGGGGGTAGGAATGACGGCTGTGCTGCGTCACATTACGAAGGAAAGTCCCAGCTCCGGGACGGTATAACGGTATCAGTGAACACATTTTATAAGTGTTAAGTTCTGCGTGTGCAAAGAGCTAAAAAAAAAGAGCTACCTTTTCCTTGTGCAGCATTACTGCTGCACAAGATGGCTCTTTCAGTAACAAACGACGGGGGGGGGGGGGACAGGTTCCCTTACATTTAGGTTGTTGTGCCAGCGTGGCGGTCGCAGGACACATTGCCGGCTACACAGCTGGGGATCAGCTGACGTTACTGAAACCCAATAACACTGGGTCGTATGTTTTTACTGTGCAGCCTGCACTTCTGAGCCGCAACTGGCGGTGTTGGAGCCCAGGAATAGCAGTTCAGGTGGTAGAAAGATGAACACAGCAGGAGACCTGGATGACACCCAATTACTTAATCAGGCAGAGGAGTGGCAAATTCCTGCGAGATCCAGGCCTGGTTCATTTTCAGGAAAGTAAGCCGGTCAACGTTATCGGAGGATAGTCGCATGCGACGGTCTGTTAGTACACCACCTGCGGCACTAAAGACACGTTCCGATAAGACACTAGCCGCAGGGCAAGCCAGCACCTCCAATGCATACTGGCTTAGCTCTGGCCATGTATCCAGCTTAGAGACCCAAAACTTGAACGGGGAAGAGCCGTCTGGGAGTACAGTAAGAGGGCAAGCCATGTAGTCTGTCACCATCTGACGGAACCGTTGCCTCCTGCTGACTGGAGCCGCCGGTGATGGTGTAGACATTTGGGGCGGGCACACAAAAGTGTGCCAGAGTTGTGCCATACTGGGCTTGCCTTGGGCAGAGGCACTGCTTCTGCTCCCTCTTTGGGCAGAGCCTCCCCCACTGCCTCGACGCACTGAGCTGCTTTGTAAAGCACTAGCAGCACTCCTCTCAGTTGGACAGGAGAAGATGATGGAATTCACCAGTGTGTCGTGGTACTCCCGCAATTTACGCTCCCGGGTCAACGCAGGGATGAGGTTTTGGACGTTGTCCCGGTAGCGAGGATCGAGGAGGGTGAACACCCAATAATCAGGCATGTTGAGAATGTGGTCGATGCGGCGGTCGTTTCTCAGGCACTGCAGCATGAAATCCACCATGTGCTGCAGAGTGCCAACCGGCCCAGAAACGCTGTCCCCTGCTTGAGACATGATCTCTGCCCGCTCGTCATCACCCCACCCTCGCTGTACACACTGACCACTGGACAATTGTGTCGCTCCCTCCTCTGGACGGAGCTCTTCCTCCTCCATTGACTCCTCCTCATCCTCCTCACAAATTGGCCCCTGCGTACCCCTTTGTGAGGAACCACGTGGCGCTGACTCTCCAGAAGCTGATGGAAAAGGTGACTCCTCATCCTCCACCTCTTCCACCACATCATCCCTTAACCCTTGCAAAGTTTGCTGAAGCAGGCAGATAAGGGGGACAGTCATGCTGACTAGTGCATCATCTGCACTTGCCATCCGCGTGGAATAATCAAAAGGACGCAAAACCTGGCAGACGTCCTTCATAGTGGCCCACTCTGTGGTTGTGAAGTCTGATCGGCGCTGACTGCGACTTCTTTGCGCCTGATGCAGCTGGTACTCCATAACTGCTTGCTGCTGCTCACACAACCGCTCCAACATATGTAACGTGGAATTCCACCGGGTAGGTAGGTCACATATGATGCGGTGTTCCGGAAGGCGGAATCGGCGCTGCAGAGCAGCAATGCGGGATCTGGCCAAGCTGGAACGCCGCAAGTGAGCACACTCTAGGCGGACCTTGTGCAGCAGGGCATCAAGATCCGGATAGTCCCTCAGAAAACTCTGCACAACCAAATTGAGCACATGTGCCAGACATGGGATGTGAGTGAGGTTGCCAAGGGCCAAAGCTGCCACCAGATTTCGGCCATTGTCACACACTACCATGCCTGGCTGGAGATTCGCTGGCAGTAACCACACATCGCTCTCCTGCTTTATGGCATTCCAGAGCTCCTGCGCTGTGTGGCTTCGATGCCCCAATGAAACTAGTTTCAAGACGGCCTGCTGACGTTTGGCCACGGCTGTGCTCATGTCGGTCATAGGTAAACGTTCACGGGTCCATGTGGGGGTGGACTGTGACGGATCCTGCAGAGAGGAATCAGAGGAACTGGTGTAAGAGGAGGAGTCGATGCGTACAGACTGGATTCCTGCAATCCTTGGAGTGGGCAGGACACGTCCTGCGCCACTCGCACGATCTGTACCTGGCTCAACAACATTAACCCAATGGGCAGTGAGGGAAACATATCGCCCCTGTCCATGCTGACTGGTCCACGCATCGGTGGTGAGGTGGACCTTGCTACTGACGGCGTTCAGTAGCGCATGTTTTATGTTTGCCTCAACATGCCTGTGCAGGGCAGGGACAGCCTGCCTGCTGAAGTAAAAGCGGCTGGGCACCTTGTACTGTGGGACTGCCAATGCCATCAAGTCACGGAAGCTGTCAGTCTCCACCAGCCTGAACGAGAGCATTTCCAGGGACAACAGTTTGGCAATGCCTGCATTCAGAGCCTGTGCTCGGGGGTGGTTGGCCGAGAATGCCCGCCTTTTCTCCCATGCCTGTACTACCGATGGCTGTAGAGTAGACTGGGAGTGTGAGGATGACTGGGAAGGTGGTGCTGTGGGTGGAATTACACAAGGTCTCTGGGAGGAAGCCAAACCAGCTGTGCGTGAGCTGGAGGAAGAGGCAACACGAGCTGAAGAGGTGGTAGCTGCCGCTGTTGGTTGGCCTACATCTTCAGTGTGTTTCTGTAACTCCACCGCGTGCCTGGTCCGCACATGTTTCCACATATTTGTGGTATTGAGGTTGCTGACATTTTTCCCTCTTTTTACTTTATGATGACACAGCTTGCATTTGACAAAACAAATGTCATCTGCAACTGTGTCAAAAAAGGACCAGGCACTGCAAGTCTTGGGAGCGCCCTTTTTGGCTTTGGAAAGAGACAGGCTCCTAACGGGTGCCAAAGTGGAGGCTACAGGCTCCGCAGTCTTCCCCCTCCCTCTCCCTCTTTGGCCCGTAAGAGGAAGCTCTTCCTCTGAGCTGCTCCCACCACCTTCCTGTTCCTCACGCCACGATGGGTCAAGGACCTCATCATCTCCACTACCCTCTGCCACCAACTGCTCCTCCTGGGTAGTCTCAGCAGCACAGTACGCACGAGAAAGCGGCACCTGAGTTTCATCATCAGATGCGTACTGCGCTGTGGTCACCGGAGGCACTGGCCCACCTGCCTCTTCAGAGTCAGAGAGATAAAGCTTTTGGGCATCACTGCACACTGCCTCTTCTTCCATTTCTCCAATGCTGCTTGGCTGGCCCCCTGTTTCCAAGCCAAGAGATTCAGAGAACAGAAGTAGAGACGGCTCCTGTCCTGGGCTCTCTGACTGCCTGGCCAATTTGGCAGGTGGTGAAGAGACAGATGGCTGCTCTCCAGTGCTCTGTGCCTGAGAGGATGTGGCACTAACTGAAGTCGATGCCGAGGCGTTAGCTGCCATCCACCCGACAACGGCTTCAATTTGGTCTTCACGCAGCAGCGGTGCACGGCGCTCTCCGACAAAGCTGCGCATGAAGGACTGTTCCCTGCTGAAACTGAGTGACGACGAGTCACCGGCGCCCGCAGCAGGCACAGAATCACCACGTCCTCTCCCTGCTCCTCTCCCTGCTCCGCGCCCACGCCCACGTGCCTTACTCCCTGCCCTCTTCATCTTGGTTGACAGATAAAGATAAGCAGAAAAGTACTAAGGCCTTAGTGTGCTTATTCCTGTAATGCTCCTCCTAACAGGTGTAAGAAACACTAATGTTGTAAATTGTGGACTAAACTTTATTATTTTTCAAATGTGGCCTACACAAGTGTAAGTTGTGTTTGGTGAACTTAACCTTTTTTTTGGTGCAGATCGGGCTACAGAGCTAGTTTAAATCACACGGAGACCGTGCAGACAGCCGTAAACGGCGCTGCAAGGCCAAGAAACCCTCCTCTAGGTTATCCTATATAGTGTTTTTCCACTATTTAGCTGGATACAAGTGGAAAGACACTAATAGGAATTTTTTTTTTCAAATTTTAAACTGGCTGCACTATTTGAAAAAAAGGAAATTGTTTTTCAAGGTATGAGGCAGTAACGCACCCTGAGCTGAATCCAACCGGCTATGGCTGCACACAGACTACAGGGCGAGCTGGGCTCACACGGAGACCGTGCAGACAGCCGTAAACGGCGCTGCAAGGCCAAAAAACCCTCCTCTAGGTTATCCTATATAGTGTTTTTCCACTATTTAGCTGGATACGAGTGGAAAGACACTAATAGGAATTTTTTTTTTCAAATTTTAAACAGGCTGCACTATTTGAAAAAAAGGAAAATTTTTCTCAAGGTATGAGCCAGTAACGAACCCTGAGCTGAATCCAACCGGCTATGGCTGCACACAGACTACAGGGCGAGCTGGGCTCACACGGAGACCGTGCAGACAGCCGTAAACGGCGCTGCAAGGCCAAAAAACCCTCCTCTAGGTTATCCTATATAGTGTTTTTCCACTATTTAGCTGGATACGAGTGGAAAGACACTAATAGGAATTTTTTTTTTCAAATTTTAAACAGGCTGCACTATTTGAAAAAAAGGAAAATTTTTCTCAAGGTATGAGCCAGTAACGAACCCTGAGCTGAATCCAACCGGCTATGGCTGCACACAGACTACAGGGCGAGCTGGGCTCACACGGAGACCGTGCAGACAGCCGTAAACGGCGCTGCAAGGCCCAAAAACCCCCCTCTAGGTTATCCTATGTAGTGTTTTTCCACAATAGAGCTGGAGACTGGTGGAAAAACACTAATAGGAAATTTGAGAAAAAATGTGCAGCAGGCTGCACTAAGAGCAAAAAAGAACAACTGTGTGAGGCAGTGTGAACCCCCCCTGAGCTGAATACAACCGGGTATATGGCTGCACACAGACTACAGAGTGAGCTGCACACACACACACACACAGAGACCTTGCAGAACGCTGTTAAAACAGCGCTGCAAGGCAAGAGCAAGGTGAACAGTGAAGAACACACAGCGTTTTGCTAAATTAGCCTTTGGAAAGGAAAATAAAGCAATTAGCTAGCTCAACTGGCCCTCAGTTAGAACACAGCGTCCTGTCCCTAACTGAAATCACAGCAGAGTGAGCGCAAAATGGCGGCAGCGCTTTTTTATAGTGCAGAGTGACATCATTTCAGCAGCCAATCCAAGCCTTGCCAGTACTTACATGCCCACCATGCTAAACAGGATGTGCCCACACTTTCATTCATTCCTCATTGGCTGCTGCGTTCAATTTGAATTCTGGGAACTTCCGATTCCGGTATCCGATACGCGGGAAGTATCGGAATTCGGTATCGGAATTCCGATACCGCAAATATCGGCCGATACCCGATACTTGCGGTATCGGAATGCTCAACACTACATATCACACTTTTCATCATAGTGCTTTTACCAATGCATAAAATGCATGGAGAAGTCATTTCGAATGACTGGTCCTCAGTGTTGTGAGAACGATGACTGGTTAAAATTTTTGGTGGTTTCTTGTTCAGTCCATAGGCCTACATCATGTGGCAAACCGGTGAGCATGTGGCTCTATTAGTATAGGAGATACCTGAAAACATATCACACTTTTCATCATAGCGCTTTTACCAATGCATAAAATGCATGGAGAAGTCATTTCGAATGACTGGTCCTCAGTGTTGTGAGAACGATGACTGGTTAAAATTTTTGGTGGTTTCTTGTTCAGTCCATAGGCCTACATCATGTGGCAAACCGGTGAGCATGTGGCTCTATTAGTATAGGAGATACCTGAAAACATATCACACTTTTCATCATAGTGCTTTTACCAATGCATAAAATGCATGGAGAAGTCATTTCGAATGACTGGTCCTCAGTGTTGTGAGAACGATGACTGGTTAAAATTTTTGGTGGTTTCTTGTTCAGTCCATAGGCCTACATCATGTGGCAAACCGGTGAGCATGTGGCTCTATTAGTATAGGAGATACCTGAAAACATATCACACTTTTCATCATAGTGCTTTTACCAATGCATAAAATGCATGGAGAAGTCATTTCGAATGACTGGTCCTCAGTGTTGTGAGAACGATGACTGGTTAAAATTTTTGGTGGTTTCTTGTTCAGTCCATAGGCCTACATCATGTGGCAAACCGGTGAGCATGTGGCTCTATTAGTATAGGAGATACCTGAAAACATATCACACTTTTCATCATAGTGCTTTTACCAATGCATAAAATGCATGGAGAAGTCATTTCGAATGACTGGTCCTCAGTGTTGTGAGAACGATGACTGGTTAAAATTTTTGGTGGTTTCTTGTTCAGTCCATAGGCCTACATCATGTGGCAAACCGGTGAGCATGTGGCTCTATTAGTATAGGAGATACCTGAAAACATATCACACTTTTCATCATACTGCTTTTACCAATGCATAAAATGCATGGAGAAGTCATTTCGAATGACTGGTCCTCAGTGTTGTGAGAACGATGACTGGTTAAAATTTTTGGTGGTTTCTTGTTCACTCCATAGGCCTACATCATGTGGCAAACCGGTGAGCATGTGGCTCGATTAGTATAGGAGATACCTGAAAACATATCACACTTTTCATCATAGTGCTTTTACCAATGCATAAAATGCATGGAGAAGTCATTTCGAATGACTGGTCTTCAGTGTTGTGAGAACGATGACTGGTTAAAATTTTTGGTGGTTTCTTGTTCAGTCCATAGGCCTACATCATGTGGCAAACCGGTGAGCATGTGGCTCTATTAGTATAGGAGATACCTGAAAACATATCACACTTTTCATCATAGTGCTTTTACCAATGCATAAAATGCATGGAGAAGTCATTTCGAATGACTGGTCCTCAGTGTTGTGAGAACGATGACTGGTTAAAATTTTTGGTGGTTTCTTGTTCACTCCATAGGCCTACATCATGTGGCAAACCGGTGAGCATGTGGCTCGATTAGTATAGGAGATACCTGAAAACATATCACACTTTTCATCATAGTGCTTTTACCAATGCATAAAATGCATGGAGAAGTCATTTCGAATGACTGGTCTTCAGTGTTGTGAGAACGATGACTGGTTAAAATTTTTGGTGGTTTCTTGTTCAGTCCATAGGCCTACATCATGTGGCAAACCGGTGAGCATGTGGCTCTATTAGTATAGGAGATACCTGAAAACATATCACACTTTTCATCATAGTGCTTTTACCAATGCATAAAATGCATGGAGAAGTCATTTCGAATGACTGGTCCTCAGTGTTGTGAGAACGATGACTGGTTAAAATTTTTGGTGGTTTCTTGTTCACTCCATAGGCCTACATCATGTGGCAAACCGGTGAGCATGTGGCTCGATTAGTATAGGAGATACCTGAAAACATATCACACTTTTCATCATAGTGCTTTTACCAATGCATAAAATGCATGGAGAAGTCATTTCGAATGACTGGTCTTCAGTGTTGTGAGAACGATGACTGGTTAAAATTTTTGGTGGTTTCTTGTTCAGTCCATAGGCCTACATCATGTGGCAAACCGGTGAGCATGTGGCTCTATTAGTATAGGAGATACCTGAAAACATATCACACTTTTCATCATAGTGCTTTTACCAATGCATAAAATGCATGGAGAAGTCATTTCGAATGACTGGTCCTCAGTGTTGTGAGAACGATGACTGGTTAAAATTTTTGGTGGTTTCTTGTTCAGTCCATAGGCCTACATCATGTGGCAAACCGGTGAGCATGTGGCTCTATTAGTATAGGAGATACCTGAAAACATATCACACTTTTCATCATAGTGCTTTTACCAATGCATAAAATGCATGGAGAAGTCATTTCGAATGACTGGTCCTCAGTGTTGTGAGAACGATGACTGGTTAAAATTTTTGGTGGTTTCTTGTTCAGTCCATAGGCCTACATCATGTGGCAAACCGGTGAGCATGTGGCTCTATTAGTATAGGAGATACATGAAAACATATCACACTTTTCATCATAGTGCATTTACCAATGCATAAAATGCATGGAGAAGTCATTTCGAATGACTGGTCCTCAGTGTTGTGAGAACGATGACTGGTTAAAATTTTTGGTGGTTTCTTGTTCAGTCCATAGGCCTACATCATGTGGCAAACCGGTGAGCATGTGGCTCTATTAGTATAGGAGATACCTGAAAACATATCACACTTTTCATCATAGTGCTTTTACCAAAGCATAAAATGCATGGAGAAGTCATTTCGAATGACTGGTCCTCAGTGTTGTGAGAACGATGACTGGTTAAAATTTTTGGTGGTTTCTTGTTCAGTCCATAGGCCTACATCATGTGGCAAACCGGTGAGCATGTGGCTCTATTAGTATAGGAGATACCTGAAAACATATCACACTTTTCATCATAGTGCTTTTACCAATGCATAAAATGCATGGAGAAGTCATTTCGAATGACTGGTCCTCAGTGTTGTGAGAACGATGACTGGTTAAAATTTTTGGTGGTTTCTTGTTCAGTCCATAGGCCTACATCATGTGGCAAACCGGTGAGCTTGTGGCTCTATTAGTATAGGAGATACCTGAAAACATATCACACTTTTCATCATAGTGCTTTTACCAATGCATAAAATGCATGGAGAAGTCATTTCGAATGACTGGTCCTCAGTGTTGTGAGAACGATGACTGGATAAAATTTTTGGTGGTTTCTTGTTCAGTCCATAGGCCTACATCATGTGGCAAACCGGTGAGCATGTGGCTCTATTAGTATAGGAGATACCTGAAAACATATCACACTTTTCATCATAGTGCATTTACCAATGCATAAAATGCATGGAGAAGTCATTTCGAATGACTGGTCCTCAGTGTTGTGAGAACGATGACTGGTTAAAATTTTTGGTGGTTTCTTGTTCAGTCCATAGGCCTACATCATGTGGCAAACCGGTGAGCATGTGGCTCTATTAGTATAGGAGATACCTGAAAACATATCACACTTTTCATCATAGTGCTTTTACCAATGCATAAAATGCATGGAGAAGTCATTTCGAATGACTGGTCCTCAGTGTTGTGAGAACGATGACTGGTTAAAATTTTTGGTGGTTTCTTGTTCAGTCCATAGGCCTACATCATGTGGCAAACCGGTGAGCATGTGGCTCTATTAGTATAGGAGATACCTGAAAACATATCACACTTTTCATCATAGCGCTTTTACCAATGCATAAAATGCATGGAGAAGTCATTTCGAATGACTGGTCCTCAGTGTTGTGAGAACGATGACTGGTTAAAATTTTTGGTGGTTTCTTGTTCAGTCCATAGGCCTACATCATGTGGCAAACCGGTGAGCATGTGGCTCTATTAGTATAGGAGATACCTGAAAACATATCACACTTTTCATCATAGTGCTTTTACCAATGCATAAAATGCATGGAGAAGTCATTTCGAATGACTGGTCCTCAGTGTTGTGAGAACGATGACTGGTTAAAATTTTTGGTGGTTTCTTGTTCAGTCCATAGGCCTACATCATGTGGCAAACCGGTGAGCATGTGGCTCTATTAGTATAGGAGATACCTGAAAACATATCACACTTTTCATCATAGTGCTTTTACCAATGCATAAAATGCATGGAGAAGTCATTTCGAATGACTGGTCCTCAGTGTTGTGAGAACGATGACTGGTTAAAATTTTTGGTGGTTTCTTGTTCAGTCCATAGGCCTACATCATGTGGCAAACCGGTGAGCATGTGGCTCTATTAGTATAGGAGATACCTGAAACATATCACACTTTTCATCATAGTGCTTTTACCAATGCATAAAATGCATGGAGAAGTCATTTCGAATGACTGGTCCTCAGTGTTGTGAGAACGATGACTGGTTAAAATTTTGGTGGTTTCTTGTTCAGTCCATAGGCCTACATCATGTGGCAAACCGGTGAGCATGTGGCTCTATTAGTATAGGAGATACCTGAAAACATATCACACTTTTCATCATACTGCTTTTACCAATGCATAAAATGCATGGAGAAGTCATTTCGAATGACTGGTCCTCAGTGTTGTGAGAACGATGACTGGTTAAAATTTTTGGTGGTTTCTTGTTCACTCCATAGGCCTACATCATGTGGCAAACCGGTGAGCATGTGGCTCGATTAGTATAGGAGGATACCTGAAAACATATCACACTTTTCATCATAGTGCTTTTACCAATGCATAAAATGCATGGAGAAGTCATTTCGAATGACTGGTCTTCAGTGTTGTGAGAACGATGACTGGTTAAAATTTTTGGTGGTTTCTTGTTCAGTCATAGGCCTACATCATGTGGCAAACCGGTGAGCATGTGGCTCTATTAGTATAGGAGATACCTGAAAACATATCACACTTTTCATCATAGTGCTTTTACCAATGCATAAAATGCATGGAGAAGTCATTTCGAATGACTGGTCCTCAGTGTTGTGAGAACGATGACTGGTTAAAATTTTTGGTGGTTTCTTGTTCACTCCATAGGCCTACATCATGTGGCAAACCGGTGAGCATGTGGCTCGATTAGTATAGGAGATACCTGAAAACATATCACACTTTTCATCATAGTGCTTTTACCAATGCATAAAATGCATGGAGAAGTCATTTCGAATGACTGGTCTTCAGTGTTGTGAGAACGATGACTGGTTAAAATTTTTGGTGGTTTCTTGTTCAGTCCATAGGCCTACATCATGTGGCAAACCGGTGAGCATGTGGCTCTATTAGTATAGGAGATACCTGAAAACATATCACACTTTTCATCATAGTGCTTTTACCAATGCATAAAATGCATGGAGAAGTCATTTCGAATGACTGGTCCTCAGTGTTGTGAGAACGATGACTGGTTAAATTTTTGGTGGTTTCTTGTTCAGTCCATAGGCCTACATCATGTGGCAAACCGGTGAGCATGTGGCTCTATTAGTATAGGAGATACCTGAAAACATATCACTCTTTTCATCATAGTGCTTTTTACCAATGCATAAAATGCATGGAGAAGTCATTTCGAATGACTGGTCCTCAGTGTTGTGAGAACGATGACTGGTTAAAATTTTTGGTGGTTTCTTGTTCAGTCCATAGGCCTACATCATGTGGCAAACCGGTGAGCATGTGGCTCTATTAGTATAGGAGATACATGAAAACATATCACACTTTTCATCATAGTGCATTTACCAATGCATAAAATGCATGGAGAAGTCATTTCGAATGACTGGTCCTCAGTGTTGTGAGAACGATGACTGGTTAAAATTTTTGGTGGTTTCTTGTTCAGTCCATAGGCCTACATCATGTGGCAAACCGGTGAGCATGTGGCTCTATTAGTATAGGAGATACCTGAAAACATATCACACTTTTCATCATAGTGCTTTTACCAATGCATAAAATGCATGGAGAAGTCATTTCGAATGACTGGTCCTCAGTGTTGTGAGAACGATGACTGGTTAAAATTTTTGGTGGTTTCTTGTTCAGTCCATAGGCCTACATCATGTGGCAAACCGGTGAGCATGTGGCTCTATTAGTATAGGAGATACCTGAAAACATATCACACTTTTCATCATAGTGCTTTTACCAATGCATAAAATGCATGGAGAAGTCATTTCGAATGACTGGTCCTCAGTGTTGTGAGAACGATGACTGGTTAAAATTTTTGGTGGTTTCTTGTTCAGTCCATAGGCCTACATCATGTGGCAAACCGGTGAGCATGTGG